>NC_086450.1:61281482-61581482 GCF_028390025.1 Pseudophryne corroboree | reverse complement strand
CTGTGTCCAATGGACAAAGAGATTACAGTATCCATTGTGTTAAGTTTAGGAAGATTGTATAAAGGAGCCAGCTGCAGGCCTGGTCACACACAAGACTCTAAAGGTTATCTATCTAGATGACTGAGGACCAGACTGGGTAGCGCGGCGAAAACCAAACACGTATGTACCATTGACTGTAGCCATTATTCTTTTGTATTGTATTGCTTTGTTATTGTAACCCCCTTTCAGTAATAATATGTTGTGGTTTCGGAACCCGGCATTTTAAATACAAACTGGTGTCGTGCTTTCCTTTCCCTGCTAAGGTTATAAGTGTATTACTATCACATGCATAGCTGTTAAGGGTTCACGGTGTATCTTTGGGTGTGTACGCACTGAGTGTACTTTGTACAGCCAGTGCAGCGTTTGTACACAAAGAACGTACACGGTACGGGGCTCTGTACGCTAATGGTGTAATAAGTACGTAGGTTGAGGATTAAGTATAGCGGCCGCAGCGGCTCCATTTAAAGTGTATGAAATGTCTTTTTAAAGTGTTGCTTTTAGTCCTGTAAATCAGCATTGACAATTGGGGGCATCGTCCGGTTTCCACATACTCACAGCCTAACAGGTCATAGCAGACTTAATCTATCAGCAAAGGGCGGAAAGCAGGTATCCTACGTAACCTTTTCTTGGTCAATGGATATGCTGAAAACCCTACTTGTGTGCTGATTAGATGACGTCTGCTCTGTATGGTCTGCAGAGGTGCTGGTAGAACCCATAAAACACAGGAAAAAAGCAATTTAAAAATCTGTGAATTTTTTTTGGCGCCAAAAAGCGTACACAAAGGACACCCATACTTTGCATACCCTCTCACATTGTTGCCACAAGACTCAGATTGCTAGATTTATTTACATCTGTGTGAAATCTGATACATTTGTTGCTATATAGTTAAAACTAAAATAAAGGTGTTTAAGGAAGTAAGTGTAAAGACACAAAACGCAGGTCTGCATAAAAGTTTATACAGAACAAGTTGTGTCTAGTGGGCAATAGTAATTAGCATTGCTCACATTTATAGAGCTGTGGGATTTGTTTTATTGTGGACACACGGTTTGTACACGTGTCTCGGACAAAGTACAGGACTGTGCATGCAGCGTAAAAGACACGCACGATCGCGTGTTTACGCAAAGTGCGTAAGAGTGCGGGCGCTAAGTACAAATTACACAATAGTGTCGTTTAGTTCAAAGGTGGGACAGTAGCCATGCTACAATAGCACAAAACTATCCGGTTTCTAAAGCAGATTAGTATAAAACTTTTGTTTAAACTGTATTGCCTCTGGGGGGTAAAGCTGCCAATCTGAACGAGTGAAAATTTTCTGTACAGAAAAACAAAGTGTATTTGAGTGAGCGAAAGCGGAGTGAGTGGATTTGAACCCCGGAAATCGGGTCCCGTGGTACACCAAGCGAGTGGAGGCTTGGTGGCGTGAGGCGGGTGACTCACGTTAATATAGATTGAAATACGTAAGTCATGAGGAGACTTGCACAGGAGCGTGGTAGGGAATTGTGAATTGTGACCCATGTAGTTTTTTTTTATCTGCTCCGGCTGAGGTTTCGCAGCTTGTGATTCGATTCCAATGGTCGTACGGCAGATAGGTAACAAATACCTATACGCTGTGCGATTGGACCGCGCGCTTGTGGGCGCGATATATAGCGCAACTTGATACCCCTTTTACAAGCTTTTGCGTAAAATCGCGGTATCATTAGCGCTGTGTACAGCGTACGCAAGCGTGATTTGTGTACAAGTGCATAAAGGGAGTTTTCGCTGGTCTCACTCAGGAAAATCTCCAACGACAGATACTTTACTGGAAAGGGTAAGTTATTCCTAAAAACTTCCAGTAAATATAGGTCAATTAGGGGCCATAGGTTGGGTACATTGCCTTCACTATCGACAGTGTATGGTAGTACTGGCCAACGTGGGCGAGAGTGGATGGAAGCGCTCGGAGAACTTTCACCGTCGCGTTACATTGAGTATTTTGGTGTTTGTGGGAAAAAGCCCACAACTAAGGCACGTTTATCCAGGGTTCAGGCTGAAGTGCCGCGGCCAAGAGGGTCAGCGAGGTTTATTATGTGTGAAAAATATGGTTCACACACGGAGGCTTTTTGCAATGAATGGGTACATATGACTGACAAAGATAGGGTACCATTCCCTAAGGTGGGCAGCTTTGAACCGGAGGTATTGCAGAACTTAAGGATAAGGATATGTCTGATAAAATCCAGAAAACAAAGGATTAGACATACAGATTGTTTAAATTTATGGCAGCAAGAGGAGGAGATGCAAAGGAAATTAGCTCGCGCAGCAGGTTCCAAACCTCGCGGGAAAACAATGGCGACCGCACCACCACCACCACCATATATTGTTGGGGAGAAAGTGGCTACAAGCAATGGTGCATTGGTACAGGATAGGAATGTGATTGATAAATGTACTAACGCTAACCCTTGCCAACTGTATCCCATTTTAAATTTTTCCCAGGATTGTGAGCAGGAAGATGAACCCAGTACGATATCGGCACTCTCTCTAGCAGCCACCATACAGGATACTCAGGTGGGCACGGCCCAACCATCAAGAGTTGTAGTAAGGCCCCCTAGCGGAGGGATAAGTGAGGCAAGTCCACAGGTAAGTACGGTACCATACATTATGCAGAAACTATCGCTCCCCACATTATAGAATCAAACCAGAATGATGTAACTGAATTAAATCCTGTCAGGGTAATTGCAGTTCCCAACGGGAAAACTGACAATCAGGGAGTAACTCCCATCAGGAACATTGCCATGCATTGTCCCTGGTCCCGATCAGAGTTAAGGTCAATTATGTCTGAATTTCCCGATCCCAGAAAAGATCTAGTCGGATGCCAGAGATTCATTAAAGAGTTAGGTAACGCCCATGAGCCTACAAATAAAGATTGACGAACAGTGCTATGATTTTGTTTACCCTCAAATATTGACACCACAAAATTTATAGAAGACAGTAAGTTAGATGCAGAAGTACCTCTCACTGATGAATACAATCAGGAGAACGTAAAGCAAATCAATCTGCAACTAGGAGTGTATTTCCCTACTGTTGTCAAGTGGAATAAAATCTTCTCCATAAGACAAAGGGAAGGTGAAATGGCATCCGAATATTTCCATCGAGCACTGCAGGAAATGGCTAGATACACTGGGATCGAGGACATTAAAGATAATGCACATCACAGGGAGGTAGCTGTTACTGTATTAATGGACGGGTTAAAGGAGGCATTAAGAACAAGGGTACAAACCTCTCTACCTAACTGGAGAGGTATCTCGGTGGCTGCATTGAGAGAGTCCGCTATTGAGCACGACCGGAATATCAGTAAGCACAGGGAGTCTCAGGGAGATAAGCTGATGACAGTAAGTATAAATGCTCTTACAACAAAACCACATCAGCCAAAACTCCAGACCCCTGATGGTAAGTCACGGTCAATAATATGCTTCTATTGTAAAAAGGAAGGACATTTTGCAAGGGACTGTAGGAATAAAGGTACACATAACATATACCGACCCCCTAGACCAGGATATGAACCACACTACAATTCACATAATTGGGATCAGGGACCACCTAGGAGAAATTACGAGCCACATGCAGGGGAAACAAGGAGGTACCCTTCAAGGAGAGATTGGCAGACCTCCGAAAATTCTCAGCTACCCCCCTCACATATTGTAGCTGCCAATGCGCTGCGGGAGGGTCCCAATATACAATAGGGGTTGGGCCACACCTGTAGTCTGCAGCCAGTGAAATTGATTGCTAGCCTTGGTAGCGAACCTGAGGTCACGGTTGATGTAGCTGGTGTACCATTACCATTTCTTGTAAATACAGGGGCGGCCAGGTCAGTGTTGAATTCCACATCAGGTATAAAGACCACGGGAAAAATGATTTCGGCAATGGGAGTAACAGGAACGGTGCAACAATACCCTTTGAGTAGACCTGCAGAGATTACGATAGGGCCCTTGCAAACCAAACATTCTTTTCTGCTGGCTGCAACGGCTCCAACTAATCTACTCGGCAGAGACTTATTGTGTAAAATGCGGTGTGTCATATATTGTACTCCTGAGGGTGTCTTCTTGGATATACCTGAGAACCACGCTCAAGAAGTGCAAGATATATTAGACACCCCTCAAAGGCTAATGTCGCATTCTACTGTTATAGACAAGTGTCCATCAAAGGTAGAGGAAATGATCTCACAAATACCGGGTTCCCTTTGGACCAAGTGTGCTGAAAATATAGAAAAAGAAATACCCTAAGGTATTACTACTCCCAGGCGCTTGATGCGAGGTTCACCACAGCAGCTATATATAAACACAGGGTTGGTCAGACCCTTAGCAATAGAAATAATGTAAAGAGGATATTAGCGCTTATTGGTCACAAATGTAAAGGTGTGTCACAATTAAATCACAATTTATTAAAGGAGTATAGATTATAAAATGCAATGCACATAGGTGGTTAATACCACATAAAAACACTTAAAGGAAGTAGATAGTGTAACTCCCAATATTATATCATCCTATTGGAAAATGTATCAAAAATGGACCTGTTCCTATGAGAGTCCCCTTGGTTGATATGGTTCAATGTCCTATTCGTGGAATTTATAGTTACCACCAACGTATCTCGAGGTAATTAGGCGAATCTGCGTCCGCAAAAGTGCTGTTCCTCGGCGGGTGGTGGAACAGCCGAGGAACAGCACTTTTGCGGACGCAGATTCGCCTAATTACCTCGAGATACGTTGGTGGTAACTATAAATTCCACGAATAGGACATTGAACCATATCAACCAAGGGGACTCTCATAGGAACAGGTCCATTTTTGATACATTTTCCAATAGGATGATATAATATTGGGAGTTACACTATCTACTTCCTTTAAGTGTTTTTATGTGGTATTAACCACCTATGTGCATTGCATTTTATAATCTATACTCCTTTAATAAATTGTGATTTAATTGTGACACACCTTTACATTTGTGACCAATAAGCGCTAATATCCTCTTTACATTATCCCTTTGGACCAAAGATGGACAAGACACTGGATTGATGGTGAATGTAGCTCCAGTAGTAGTACAAGTAAAAGATGGTAGAATAGCTCCAAAAATCCCTCAGTATCCTCTGAAGCCAGAGGTAGAATTAGGAGTGTACCCCGTCATAGAGCGGCTGCTACAGTAGGGCATCCTAGTCAGGACGTCCAGCACCGCCAATAGTCCCATCTTTCCTGTGAAAAAGAGTGGGGGGAGGGGTTACCGCTAGTGCAGGATCTAAGGAGGATAAACAAGATAGTTGAGAGTCAATTCCCCGTAGTGCCCAATCCAGCTGTCATCCTCATGTAAATTCCCTCTACTGCAAAATTCTTCACTGTCATTGACCTCTGTTCTGCTTTCTTTTCTGTCACTCTTCACCCTGACAGCCAGTACTTTTTTGCCTTTACATACAGGGGAGTACAGTACACCTGGATTCGTCTCCCCGAAGGTTTCATTGACAGCCCAAGTATTTTCTCCCAGGCTTTGCATGACTGTTTACAATCCTTTCAACCTGAGAGTGGATCAGTACTAATACAGTATGTTGATGACTTATTGTTGTGTTCTGACTCACTCAAATCGTCCTTGAAAGACACGAAACAGCTTCTGTTTCATCTTTCCCAAATGGGACACAAGGTTTCAAAGGATAAGTTGCAGTTGTGCCGGACCAGGGTCTAATATTTGGGACATTGCTTGACTCAAGGACTTAGACACCTCACTGCTGATAGAATACAGGCGATTCGCGACATGACTCTGCCACAAACTCAGCAACAGACTAGCACTTTCCTTGGAATGTGTGGGTACTGTCGAAACTGGATTCCAGGGTTCTCTATACTGGCATTTCCTTTGCAAGAAATGGTCTCTTCGAACAAACCAGAACGGATCTCGCACACAGATGAGTCCAAACTGGCGTTTGAGAGACTCAAACAGTGCCTATCACAGGCACCTGCATTAGGTATGCCAGATTACGAGAAGCCCTTTGAATTGTACGGTACAGAAAGTGCGGGGTGCGCGGCAGGGGTTTTAACTTAGAGACATGGTGATACCAGCAGACCGGTAGCGTACTACAGTGCACAGTTGGACACTGTAGCGCGGTCTCTCCCCACTTGCTTGCGAAGTGTTGCAGCGATAGCTTTGCTGGTAAGTAAAAGCGAGGACGTAGTGTTAGGACATGACTTGACCATTCATACACCTCATGCAGTATCAGCCTTACTAAACTCCGCCCAAACCAGACATGTCTCATCTGCTCGGTTTACAAAGTGGGAATTATCACTGATGGCCCCGGTAAACATCACCATTAAGAGATGCAGCTCACTAAATCCTGCAACTTACTTGCCAAGTGTGCCTGGACAGGCACAAAGGGCGGAGGATGAGAATGTTGGTGAAGGAGGATTTAGTGCAGACACTGATATGCATGATTGTATGGAATACCTGAATCAGACTTTCACAGTGAGACCTGACATCAGTGACAACCCACTGGAAGGTGTAGACTTTACCTTCTACACTGACGGTAGTTGCCACAGACAGACAGAATCGGGAGACTTATGCACTGGATATGCAGTTGTAGATGACAAAGGTATCATAGAAGCTGAACCCCTGGGCCCACCGCACTCAGCACAAGTTGCTGAGTTGGTCGCCCTAACCAGAGCGTGTGAATTGGCCAAGGGTAAGTCAGCTAATATATACACAGATTCTAGGTACGCCTTTGGAGTAGTGCATGATTTTGGGGCCCTATGGCGCCTCAGAAATTTCATGACGGCAGCTGGCACACCTGTAGCGCATGCGTCCCACAACAAAAGGCTTTTGACAGCAATACAGGAACCAGACAGAGTGGCTGTTATCAAGTGCAAAGCACACACTTACAACCAAGACCCAATTTCACTTGGTAACAGCCGGGCAGATGAAGCTGCTAAATCAGCAGCAAGCACCCCCATACAAACGAACATCACATCACTGATGACATTTAACACGATCAACACACAACAATTAATCGAAATGCAAAATTTGTGTTCCCTACAGGAAAAGGCAGTCTGAAGGGCAAAGGGGTATGGCCAGGAGTCCTCAGGACTGTGGACAGGTGGACACGGTAAGCCGGTGGCCCCCAGAGCATATCTTCCAAGCCTAGCTGAGGCGGCACATGGTCTGACTCATCTGGGCAAAGAGGGTATGTGCAAGTTGGTAAGAGCCTACTGGTTTGCCCCAGGATTCTCTTCTCATGCAGGTAAGAGAGCAATGACATGTTTTACTTGCTTGAGGAAGAATATTGGAAAGACAACACCAACAGAGCCATCCCATATCCCTCCTACAGACGGACCTTTTCAGGTAATACAAATCGATTTCATACAGTTACCACCCTGTAGGAATTTGAAATATGTTAGTTTGTATTGATGTATTTTTCAACTGGTTAGAAGCGTTCCCTGCTGCCACAAATACTGCTACATTCACTGCAAAGAAAATTGTGCAGGAATTTGTGTGAAGATATGGTATCCCTAGAATAATTGAAAGTGACAGGGGTACCCATTTTACAGGTGAAGTCTTTTAGGTCATGTGCAAACTGATGGGAATTAATAGCTAGCTGCATACTCCGTACCGTCCACAGGCGAGTGCAAAGGTAGAGAGAGTGAACAGCACTATTAAGAACAAGCTGAGCAAATTAATGGCTGAAACTGGATTGTTGTGGCCAGAAGCTTTGCCACTAGTGTTGTGTCAAAGTCGAAAAATATAGCGACCTATGATGCCTTGTACTAACCCCAATGCACGTGCCCGCTGCTCGCGCACCGACTCCCCCGTGCATACGCATCCCCTCGGGTTGCGTAGGGGACGCTCTGACGTCGCCTGCGCATGGAGATGGGTATTTACGGCGGTGTTTGTGTGCGACTAGCGAGCGACTCGATCGCTACATATTTAACCAATATAATGCGTTTTATAGTTAATATCCCCCTTCATAATGTCAGCAAGTATAGTAAGTTTAAAACCTCTTAGACAGAGAGATTCCTCTTTGCATGCTGGGAGGGCTCAGACAAAGGTTGGAGGGTACTGTATGGTGTCCAGCTGTGGGGTATTGAAGAGGTGTTGTGTCTATGACAGTTGGGAGGGATTCGCATAGTTCCTGCTCATGGTTATGCACAGAAGTAGAACATAAGATTAATTGCATTCAGAATAAATTACACATAAATGCAGGGTGGGTGACTGGAATTCAGTCACTTCTTTCCCACAGACTGAAAACAAATAGCCTTATTTACACTAAGCTTTGAGATTCTATGAAGAGGGTTTACACCTTTGTTTATGAATAGGTCCAGGTTTCTCTCCAGAATAATGAGTGCTGAGATGTCATTGTCTCAACTGAAAGAAGTGACCGTGGGGTAAACAAAGCCCAGAGACAGAGTTTGTTTGGAAGATCCAAACAATAGGTTTCCACAATACAACCAGAGCGGAATTTAGAATACTAAAAAGTCTTAGCCAGCGCCCACTTCTTGAACTAACCAATGATCCCAGGTGCAGTACATGTCCCACCCCCTAACCAATGGAAAGAGGGCACAACAGTATCTATTGTAGTATGTCTTGAGCTAGTACATAAATATAGTTTGCAATAGGCTTGGGGACACAAGACTCTACTCTCCACAAGGTTTTCATCACTGATTAACTGAGGGCTGGATTTCCAGATTGCGCCTGCGATTCGTTCCCATGTGTGTAAGTACTCTCTGTAACCAACTTATTCTCTGTATTTGCCATACTCTCTCTCTCTCTCTGTTATTGTTAAACTGTTGTATATTGTATATGTGTAGTTATTATGTTTAGATATTGATGTTAGCCTGTAGTGTATGAACTGTTAACTGTTTTCCCTTTTTTACATAGCTAGATATTGCTAGTAAAGGTGTTGGAACCTTAGCAAGGTATTGTGTGTTTATTACATTACTGAGCGTATTCGGAGCGTCTCAATCGCTCAAACAGCTTTTGTATTAACAAGGTTAAGCAGCGTTATATCGCTACAGTATTTCAATACAATGTTTACAGTATAAGCGTATCCTTTCTGTGTGTTGCATACAAGGTTTACTGAGTGTCATCCCGTGAGCGTCTGCGCCGCTCGTGTTCCCCTCGTGGTCACGAGCGTCCGCTACGCTGGTAGCGTAGCATTACGGTAGTCGGCCGCCTATAGTGTGCTCGACACCAAGTGTTAAGCTGTGAGCGAGCGTGCCGCATGTGCGTCTCGACCACGGCTAAGCGTCTGCTACGCTAAGTGTGTACCCTTACGGTACCCCATACGCCAATTGCGTACTGAGTCTCTTACCCACACATAGTGAATGTTATAAGATAAATAATTAGCTTTATCAATTGGCGGCTCGTCCGTCCTCCACATATCCGCACTGGCGAACACAGACTTTATCTATCAGCAAAGGGCGGGAAGGCAGTATCCCTTCGTATCGGGATACAGTAGTGCTGGCTAGATAAGCATCTGTTTCGCTACGCTGTAGGAGTGCTGGTGGAATCCGGAACCGGAAGATAAGAACAGTACGCTATTGTCTTTTAAAACTGTTTATTTCTGTTTTGCGTATGCACACACGCAGGCACGCACACACCTGTATTTCTTTTTCCATCTGTGTAATTTCACACCTCACTTTCCTGTTTGCCATTTCACAATTGATAACGTGCTGAGAAAGATTTGTTGCTATTGGTAGTTAAAAGTAATATTAATACGTTAAGGAGTAATTTGTAAAACACGCACACGGCTTTGCCTAAAGATACAAGGAAAGATCTGTGTGGTGCTCGGTAGATAATTACAGTTAAAGATCATCTACATTGATAAACGTGTTAGTTGTATTTCTGTGGATATACCCGGCTGGCGTACACGTGTCTCTAACAAAGGGTGAGACTAGCGTACGCGACGCAAGGGCCGACGCACGGAGCGTATATTACGCAACGGAGCGTCTGGGTACGCCCACATAATACAAATCACACGATAGTATTGTTTTGGTAGGCGATACGGAGGCAACGCGATAATAGCGCAAATCAATCACAGTGTCCAAAATTTTAAGCTAATAGATCCTTCTCTAGTTGCAACTCCTCGGGATTAGCCTGCGATACTGAATGAAAGGGATTTCTGCGCAGAAATTAAAGTAAAGAGTATATGAGGTGAAAGAGTGTGTATACATATATATAAGTTTTTAAATTTTGGGGTGGAACCACAGGAAATCATCGAGTTCTCGTGAGGTACATACGTGTAAGTGACGGCACGGTGGCTTGGGAGGCATCCCTTGTTAAACATATTAAAATAAGAGCATTAGAGTATAGCAGACCAGGAGGTCTACTGTAGCACAGACCAGGAGGTCACTGACCAGGAGGTCCAGACAGACCAGGAGGTCTAGGTACAGCAGACTAGGAAGTCCGCTATAGATAAAGAGTAAAGGAGCACAACACCAGGAAGTGTTGGTGCGGTACCCATATAGGCCATTAAGCTCTGGCTGAAGGAATTCGCAGCCACAATTTTTGATGCCACTGGTCGCTCCGCACATAAGATTAGTTGCTTATGTGCAGAACGATTGTACCGCACGTAATTGTGTGCATTAGTTAGTAACTTGACCCAGTACCATTTGCTTACGTTAGAGGGGTCATAAACGCTATTTGTACATTCTAACGTGATTTGTGTAATTTTTTTTATTTTAAGGGAGGTTCGCTAGTCACTCGGGAATTCTCTAACAACCAATAGTTACTGGGAAGGGTTAAGTGCTCTTCGGATCACACCCACATGTTCCAGTAAATAGAGGTTCAGGTCGCAGGGGCCCTAGGTTGAGTACGCCAGCGCTAAGGCAGTGTGTGGGCGTATTGGTCGACGTGGGCGAGTGAG
Organism: Pseudophryne corroboree; assembly: GCF_028390025.1. Classification (NCBI taxonomy): domain Eukaryota; kingdom Metazoa; phylum Chordata; class Amphibia; order Anura; family Myobatrachidae; genus Pseudophryne; species Pseudophryne corroboree. Next base: position 61,570,588 of record NC_086450.1, on the reverse strand, counting down.
TGGAGGTACCCGGTAAACTTCCGCCGCCGGCCTACCCCGGACATCTTGGTTTTTGTAAGGGTTCGCTGAAGACCCTGATTTGAAGGTCAGAGGTAGTGAAAGCAACACCTGCAAAGATGGGGGCCAGTTGTTCAGGTAGGGGGCGATCAACCTCGGTTCGGGTTGACTTAGTAAACCGGCCAATAGAGTCGGCAAGGATAACGTGTGATACAGACCGGGAAGTCCGAAATGGATCACACGCAAAGGTCAATGAATGGGAAAGAATGACTGTGCATGATGGGGAAAAGTTCCCACAAGTAGGCAGTTTTGGTCCCGAGGTGTTACAAAATCTAAGGAGAAGGATATGTCTCATTAAATCTGCAAAGAGACGGATCAAACATTATGATTATTTACAGTTATGGCAATAGGAAGGTGAAATACAAGGAGAATTAGCTTACACAGCTGACTCTCACTGTGGTAAGAAAAATATGGCAACAAGAGAGAAGGTGGTTACAGAGAGTGGCACACTGGTGTATGATAAAAATGCACTTAGCAACTGTATTATAGATGATAAGGATAAGTGTAACAAATGTAACAATGATAAAAGTAAAACTGTTAAATGTACAACTGTTAACCCGTGCAAGTTGCACTCCATGTTAAACTTCCCTCAGGATTACCAGCAAGAAAGTGAGCACAGCACGATGTCTGCACCTTTTCCAGCAGCCATCACACAAGACATCCAGGTGGACGCGACCAATTCGGTAAAGGCAATAATCAAACCCTCTAATGGAGGGTCAGGTGAGGTCGTGTCCACAGGTACGTACGGTGTTATATATCACGCACAAACAAATGTACCTCATATTGTAGAACCAACACAAGATGATGTAATTGAGTTTAATCCTGTCAGGGTGATCACAGTCCCCAATGGGAAGACTGACGCTCAGGGAACCATTCCCGTCAGGGACAGTGCAATGCGCCGTCCCTGGTCCCGGATGGAATTGAGGTCAATTATGTCTGAATTTCCTGATCCTAGGAAAGATATAGTTGCATGTCAAAGGTTTATTAAAGAACTAGGAAACTCCACAGAACCCACCAACAAAGATTGGCGGACAGTGCTGAGGGCATGTTTGCCCTCCAGTGTTGACCCTGCGAAATTTATTACTGATTGTCAATTAGACACGGAAGTACCTCAAACGGAGGAACACAATCAGGAATGTATTAAGCAGATCAACCGACAGTTAGGAGTATATTTCCCAGCCGTTGTCGAGTGGAACGAAATCTTCTCCATAAGACAAAACGAAGGGGAAAGTACTTCTAATTATTTCCATCGGGCATTGCAGGACATGACTAGGTATACAGGTATAGAAAACATCGAAACAAGTGCTCCGCACAGAGAAGTAGCAGTATTTGTGTTAATAAATGGTTTAAAGGAAGTATTGAGAACAAGGGTACAGACCACCAACCCAAACTGGAGAAATATCTCAGTGGCTGCATTAAGAAAGTCTGCTGTTGGGCATGAGCAAAACATCAGCAAGCACAGGGAAACACAGAGAAGTAAGAAGCCTCAGATCCCTGTGGGTAAGTCAAAGGTGATAAGGTGTTATAATTGCCAGAAGGAAGGTCATTATGCAAGAGATTGTAGATCAAGAAATAGACAAAGGTTATATAAACCCCCTAGACAAGAACGCGAGCAGAGTTATGACACACGAAATTGTAATCAGGAATCACCTAGGAAGAAGTTTGGGCCGCACCTGTAATATGCAATCAGGAAAGGTGATCATTAGGACTGATAGTAAACCTGAGGTTACAGTTAATGATATTGGGAGGTCAGTTCCTTGTAGACACAGGAACGGCCGGGTAAACGTTGTAATTTATTTGTAAATGTTTCTTTTTCCCCATCTCTGACGTTCATCGGCAGAACTCAAACATCACATAGCTACTTGGTCTTTGCAGAAGTCTACCTAACCCCAGTGTGACCTACCGACATCGGTGTGTCCTGGCCAGGCACAAAAGGGTGCAGTGTGGAAATACTGGTGGGGAGGGGACTGCGCAAAGATACCAATGGATGTGTTGGTGTGACAGCCTGATGGTGAACGGAAGATCTGACAATGTTTTTTTGTTTGTTGTTTAATGTAAAATGTGATGAATTGTTCTCTCTCTTGTTTTTTTTTTTTTCCCTCTCTTCTCTCTCATGTTCTCATGTTTTAAAGATGGTATGTCACACATCAGTTAGACAAATGGTAATGCAAGATTTTTGCTCCTTACAGAGAGATCGCTGATTTGGAAGGAATATTGTATCACCCGAGTGTTCGTTTGGAAGACTGAGGACAGCACCTTTGAGATGACAGCAGAGCAAGAAGAACAACAAGACTAGAGGACATAAGACATCGTAACATTTTTCTTTCCCCTCAAAGTATTTTTTGTACCCCCATTACAAATTTCTCTTTCTCCTCCTGTAAGATGGACTCGCCCCAAGAGACTGCAGTCCGTGTTTTCCTGTTGACCATGATGTTGACCAGAGCAGTCTGTTTCGGTGAGAGTACCAGTGAGGTCGAGAAAGGATCCGGAATGGGTTTCTGATGACTGAGACGGAGGCGTAAATTTCCAATAGCAACACAATCACCAAGCAAAGGCGAGTACCAGAAAACGATCTAGCAGCCATGTTATTTGTAGACATTGTGAAGGATTGTTAGCTAAAGAGAACTGCATCTGTAGGCATTGTGACAATATAGTTGAGGATGGGTGCATCAAGAAATGTCAGTCCAGTTTTAATATCCACATGGACCGGCATCCATTGAGTGACTATCACTCCTTAGTGGGTAAAGTGTTAAACCAGACAGACTGTTGGGTATGCTCTCAAGTACCCCAAGGTCATAGCAAATCAGGACTAGTACCATTCCCTTTAACTATAGGAGAGGTACTTGAGCTAAGTGGTGGGAGGCCAGTGGACAAGAGGTTTAATATCTCTAGTCCTCCTAGTTTGAAGCTCCACCAATATCATGTGGATAGGTCCTTAGTATGCTTTAACATTTCCAATCCCCGAAAGCCGGGAAATTGGGAAGTGTCATGGAGTAATCAAACCATGACATTTTCATATAGAGCCGATAGAATGCCCATAGACACAGAACTTATATGCCAGATAGCCGACCATGGAAAATATTTCCGGTATAGGTATACTCTAGGAAGTAGGACCATGCGAGTTGGAGAAGTATCACCAGGATACTGTGCACATATCGTACAACCTGATACATGTACTAGACAGATGGGAGAGTTAGGGTTAGGAGAGTTCACATGGAAAGTTTGTAACATGGTTATGTCATACTCAGTCCCATATGTTCTCCCCGATGATGCATATTTCATATGCGGGAGGAAGGCGTATAGGTTCCTTGCCCCAAACTCAGAGGGATTGTGTTATGTTGGAAAAGTACTGCCTGAAGTAATGACTGTATCCCATAACAAAATGAAAGACATTCACCGCGGTGCCCAAGCTCCTTATACTCACACTCATTATGAGCACATCGTTAAAAGGCACCTGATAGAGAGGACAGAGCACTCGGCCTCTGATCTGATCCATGAATCCACCGAGATTCAATTCCTACTCGCGTTAGATATCACTCGTACCGCCAGAGGAGTGATAAATTATAAATATATATCTGCGCTAGCAAATTTATTAGACAATATCACCGAAATGTATGACGACACATTCAGGTATACAGGGAGAGAGTTACAAGCCTACAAAACAGAACTGGTTCAGCATAGGATGATTCTCAATTACCTCACAGCTGTGACAGGCGGGTATTGTGTTACCCTAGCAACTCAGTATGGTGTAAAGTGCTGCACGTATATCACAAACAGCACGGAGGACCCAGCCGAGGTCATAGACCAAAAGATGGATGACATTCTGCAATTGAAGTGGGAGTTTCGAAGGAAACACAATCTCACACTCGCTGCTGTGGGTAATGAGCTGACCAGTTGGGTGTCATGGTTGAACCCACGAAATTGGTTCTCTGGTTTAGGAGAATGGGCCCAAAGTATTATTATGGATGTAGGGAAATTTCTTTTGTGTATTCTAGGAGTCGTCATATTGGTTGGCCTGATATTTAGATGCGTCCAGGTTTTAGCGAAGTGTAAAAGTAATACCAGGGTGACGAGTTTAAGGAGCGAAGACACTGTAATAACAACAACTAATCTGATTTATGACCCAACGATAGAGACAATGTTGTGATGAAAATGTGATTCCATGGTCCGTTTCTTTCACCCGTTTCTCCTTTGTTTTCCTCCAAGGTACAAAGACATCCGCTTGGAAGAAGAATTTGACAACCTCTTTTATACAGATCATTGATGAACTATGCTACAAGCCCACAATTTCCCTAGTGACTTTAACTTTTACGATAGCCCAATACTTTAGAGACTGTAACTTTATGGACAATGGAACAACTTTTGCTCGTTATTTATAGCAAAAGCACCGAGAGACATCAGACATGTACATCAAGACAAGACATCAGACAAGACCTCAATCGGCGACTGTTTATATAAACTTACATAGTTTACGACTGCATTTATAACGATTGTTTCTTATCCTCATCTCTACAACCTCCAGGTAATGACACACATAGTCGATAGGGAATATAGACACAGATATCAGCACTCACATACCCCCCCATTCATGTATCATCAACTAAATGTGCTCCCCCATTTGTTGCAACCAAAAGCCGAAAAGAGCTCGGTAGAGTTTGACAGCCCATCCACAGACCCTTGATACGGGATAAGGAGGATTCAAATGTATACTTCGCAATACCTCGAAGCTTGATTTAAAACACGTACGGCACGATGATACATGACCCCTCAAACATGGATTCATACACACACGCTTCTACTAGGTCATACCTTTCCCACCTTCTCCTCTCCTCCCTCTACCCAATCATAAAAAGGTATTCCATGATTACATATATTTTTCTGTTTGAATTGTTAAGTGGCAGTTATTGATGACTGCCAAAGGGTCGACTGTCAAAGTCGAAAAATATAGCGACCTATGATGCCTTGTACTAACCCCAATGCACGTGCCCGCTGCTCGCGCACCGACTCCCCCGTGCGTACGCATCCCCTCAGGTTGCGTAGGGGACGCTCTGACGTCGCCTGCGCATGGAGATGGGTATTTACGGCGGTGTTTGTGTGCGACTAGTGAGCGACTCGATCGCTACATATTTAACCAATATAATGCGTTTTATAGTTAATATCCCCCTTCATAATGTCAGCAAGTATGGTAAGTTTAAAACCTCTTAGACAGAGAGATTCCTCTTTGCATGCTGGGAGGGCTCAGACAAAGGTTGGAGGGTACTGTATGGTGTCCAGCTGTGGGGTATTGAAGAGGTGTTGTGTCTATGACAGTTGGGAGGGATTCGCATAGTTCCTGCTCATGGTTATGCACAGAAGTAGAACATAAGATTAATTGCATTCAGAATAAATTACACATAAATGCAGGGTGGGTGACTGGAATTCAGTCACCTCTTTCCCACAGACTGAAAACAAATAGCCTTATTTACACTAAGCTTTGAGATTCTATGAAGAGGGTTTACACCTTTGTTTATGAATAGGTCCAGGTTTCTCTCCAGAATAATGAGTGCTGAGATGTCATTGTCTCAACTGAAAGAGGTGACCGTGGGGTAAACAAAGCCCAGAGACAGAGTTTGTTTGGAAGATCCAAACAATAGGTTTCCACAATACAACCAGAGCGGAATTTAGAATACTAAAAAGTCCTAGCCAGCGCCCACTTCTTGAACTAACCAATGATCCCAGGTGCAGTACATGTCCCACCCCCTAACCAATGGAAAGAGGGCACAACAGTATCTATTGTAGTATGTCTTGAGCTAGTACATAAATATAGTTTGCAATAGGCTTGGGGACACAAGACTCTACTCTCCACAAGGTTTTCATCACTGATTAACTGAGGGCTGGATTTCCAGATTGCGCCTGCGATTCGTTCCCATGTGTGTAAGTACTCTCTGTAACCAACTTATTCTCTGTATTTGCCATACTCTCTCTCCCTCTGTTATTGTTAAACTGTTGTATATTGTATATGTGTAGTTATTATGTTTAGATATTGATGTTAGCCTGTAGTGTATGAACTGTTAACTGTTTTCCCTTTTTTACATAGCTAGATATTGTTAGTAAAGGTGTTGGAACCTTAGCAAGGTATTGTGTGTTTATTACATTACTGAGGGTATTCGGAGCTTCTCAATCGCTCAAACAGCTTTTGTATTAACAAGGTTAAGCAGCGTTATATCACTACAGTATTTCAATACAAGGTTTACAGTATAAGCGTATCCTTTCTGTGTGTTGCATACAAGGTTTACTGAGTGTCATCCCGTGAGCGTCTGCGCCGCTCGTGTTCCCCTCGTGGTCACGAGCGTCCGCTACGCTGGTAGCGTAGCATTACGGTAGTCGGCCGCCTATAGCGTGTTCGACACCAAGTGTTAAGCTGTGAGCGAGCGTGCCGCATGTGCGTCTCGACCACGGCTAAGCGTCTGCTACGCTAAGTGTGTACCCTTACGGTACCCCATACGCCAATTGCGTACTGAGTCTCTTACCCACACATAGTGAATGTTATAAGATAAATAATTAGCTTTATCAGTTGTACAGCATCAGAACCACTCCCAGGTCTCCACTTAACTTATCACCCTTTGAAATTCTTTTTGGTTGACAACCTCATGTAATGATAGACCCCCAGGATGATTTGAAATGTAATAATGAAGTGACTGTGAAATATTTGGTTGGGATGAGCCAGCAGCTGAGAAATCAACAAAGAAATTTAAAGCTGGTGATTCCTGACCTACCGAACAGTAATTGTCATGACATTGAGCCTGGGGATTATGTGATGATTCGAAATTTCTTACGCTCAGGTTGCCTCATAGACAGGTGGGAAGGACCATACCAAGTCTTGTTAACCAGCACGACAGCATTGAAGGTCGCCGAAAGAGAGACTTCGGTCCACTCGTCTCACTGCAAGAAGGTCGCTGACCCGGAGAGAACTCGTGACAAAGAGCAGAGTGTAGAGAATCTCGGATCACTGGAGTGTTTGTTCTGGGAAAGTTGAGAGGCAGGACTGTTGAAGGGCATCTGAGCACAGAGAGCAACAAGATCTAGAACGGTTGTCGCACCATTTTCTTTTTTCACCTCCCCCTGCATTTTCCTTTCTTTTCTCCTTATTTTCCCCCTTTCCCCTAATGAAATGGATCGATCACAAGAGACTGCGTTTCGGGCTCTGTTAGTATTTCTGGTTTTGATCAGGACAAAAGAAAAAAAGAGAGCGCGAGCAGACTACATATACATTTGAACAAATTTATTCATAAAATATGTTAAATCACAATCAGTTAAAAAGTGAAATTAGCTAGAGCTAATAATATATTCAATTCAACAAAGAATCCACACTCGGCATATGATATATAATAGTCCCACAGTATTAGTGCACTAGTAGATGACACAATAATCGGTATACGTTCTTTAATAGAACCAATGATCCATCAGTCTGGTGTGATTATCAGTGGCTGATAATTTTATATGCAAATTTTTTTAATATAGCACTTTAGAAACAGTTCCAAAATGAATGTTTTCCTTTGCTCTGTGTAGTAGTGGTATTCTTGCTATTGGATAAACCGGTTTGGTAAAGGTATCATACTGGAATTAAGTGAAGTAAAGTGCATGAGCTCCGTCTGTCACTCTCTCACTGTGACCAGTATCCGGAGCTGAATTGCTTACCGCTTCCACAGATGTCCCAGCGGTACTGACCATGAACCGGGCGCCGCTCTTTCTAGCGGCTCGACCTCCCGTTCTCCTGCCGGACCAGTATGGCAGGATATCTCTTTCACTGCCGCCTCCAAAAAGGATCGCTGGTGCTCCAGATGATTTGAGCACTGTAGATTCCGAATGAATCAAATGAAAGCCACGGTCCCCGTATGGTAAGCGGGACCAATGCAGGTGGCTACGGAGCTGGTCAATCAATTCCGGCAGAGATTGAGGGTATAAAATAGATAAACTCGTAGGACTGACGAGTGCCTGGATCCTTTGAGCCCTGACGCGTTTCTCGACCGACAACGCTGGTCGTTTCCTCAGAGGGTTGAAGTAGGGACCGTGGCTTTCATTTGATTCATTCGGAATCTACAGTGCTCAAATCATCTGGAGCACCAGCGATCCTTTTTGGAGGCGGCAGTGAAAGAGATATTGTATAGATATTTTTCTGTTTATTGATTAGATAGTGGCAGTTATTGGTGACTGCCAAAGGGTGGACTGTCAAAGTTGAAAAATATTGCAGTACACACATCACGTACAAACTACACACAGATGGCCTCCGTGCGTGTACTTGTTCTGCCGTGCGTGCGCATATTCGCAATTTGCGTATTGTCGCTCCCGCAGTCCTGCGCATTAGCACGTGGTATGGGTATTTACAGTAGAGTTTGTGAACGCGTGGAAAAGCCATCAAAACACATTACATATTTAATCCAAATAGTGCACAATGTACACATAGTCTCCCTGCACCACATCAGCAAGTTACAACAGTTTAAATGGTATCAGAACAAAGGGTTTCACCTTTACAGGATAGGAGGGGACAGAACAAGGTTATAAGGTGGTGTTTGGTATCCAGCTATAGGGTATTTTAAGGGTAACATTCTGGTGTTGGTTTGCAGAAGATCGCACGTTCCTGCGAATAGTTATGTGCAGGAGCAGAATATAGATATAAACTGTATTTACTGTACATTAGATATGCAGCGGGAACCCAGAGGAGACCACCCACAAGTGCATCTGGAACAGACATCGCCCACCTATTCAAACCAACCTATGACCTCTCCTGTACTGTAAATGACCATCCCTGTGTCCAATGGACAAAGAAATTACAGTATCCATTGTGTTAAGTTTTGGAAGATTGTATAAAGGAGCCAGCTGCAGGCCTGGTCACACACAAGACTCTAAAGGTTATCTATCTAGATGACTGAGGACCAGACTGGGTAGCGAGGTGAAAACCAAACACGTACGAGGCGAAAACCAAACACATTGACTGTAGCCATTATTCTTTTGTATTGTATTGCTTTGTTATTGTAACCCCCTTTCAGTAATAATATGTTGTGGTGTCGGAACCCGGCATTTTAAATACAAACTGGTGTCGTGTTTTCCTTTCCCTGCTAAGGTTATAAGTGTATTACTATCGCATGCATAGCTGTTAAGGGTTCACAGTGTATCTATAGGTGTGTACGCACTGAGTGTACTTTGGAGGTCATTCCGAGTTGTTCGCTCGCAAGGCAATTTTAGCAGTATTGCACACGCTAAGCCGCCGCCTACTGGGAGTGAATCTTAGCTTCTTAAAATTGCGAACGATGTATTCGCAATATTGCGATTACAAACTTCTTAGCAGTTTCAGAGTAGCTTCAGACTTACTCGGCATCTGCGATCAGTTCAGTGCTTGTCGTTCCTGGGTTGACGTCACAAACACTCCCAGCGTTCGCCCAGACACTCCTCCGTTTCTCCAGCCACTCCCGCGTTTTTTCCGGAAACGGTAGCGTTTTTTCCCACACGCCCATAAAACGGCCTGTTTCCGCCCAGTAACACCCATTTCCTGTCAATCACATTACGATCGCCGGAGCGAAGAAAAAGCCGTGAGTAAAAATACTATCTTCATTGCAAAATTACTTGGCGCAGTCGCAGTGCGGACATTACGCATGCGCACTAAGCGGAAAATCACTGCGATGCGATGAAATTTACTGGGCGAACGACTCGGAATGAGGGCCTTTGTACAGCCAGCGCGGCGTTTGTACGCAAAGAACGTACACGATACGGGGCTCTGTACGCTAATGGTGTAATAAGTACGTAGGTTGAGGATTAAGTATAGCGGCCGCAGCCGCTCCATTTAAAGTGTATGAAATGTCTTTTTAAAGTGTTGCTTTTAGTCCTGTATGTAAATCAGCATTTACAATCTCTATCATGTGTCTCCATTCCCTTCTCTGCTCCAAACTATACATGTTAAGAACTTTTACGGGGAGATGTATTAAGCAGTGAAAAGAGTGTAGAAGTGAGCCAGTGAAGAAGTTGCCCATGGCAACCAATCAGCTGCTTTGTATAATTTTACAGTATGCAAATTATAAATGTTTCTACAATACTGATTGGTTTCCATGTACAACTTCTCCACTGGCTTACATCCCCACCCTTTTCACTGCTTAGTACATCTTCCCCTAAGTCTTTTTGGTTATGTTTTGTAATGTAGGCCAAGCTCCATTTTAGTTGCCCTTCTTTGTACAGTCTCTAATGTATTAATATCCTTCTAGTGATATGGCCTCCAGAACTGGACACAGTATTGTACATGAGGCTGTACCAATGACCTATACAGTGGCATTATTACATCTTTCTTTCTGCTGCTGATTCCTCTCCCAATGCAGCCAAGCATCTGACTTGCCTTCCTCATTGCTCTGTTACATTGCTTGCCTGGCTTTAAGTTTCTTGAAATAGTGACTCCTACTGTAGGTTCCTTTCCTCCTTTTTTGGCATTAAACTCTAATTGCCACGCTCTTGACCACTCTTCTAGTCTACCTATATCCTCAATTATTTGTTTTACCCCTCCTGGTGTGTCTACCCTGTTGTATACCTTTGTGTCATCTGCAAAAAAATGCATACTTTCCCTTCAATCCCATTTGCAATGTCACCATTAAAGATACAGATCCCTGGGGTACTCCCAGGTCCGGATTTCTCACACGGCAACCTAAGCTCCCAACTAGGGCCCGGCGGGGTCACATGGGGCCCTGTGGTCAGGCCCCACGAAATCCAGCTAATTTATGATCCATACAAAGGCTGGCTTCTAGTTTAATGTTTTACAGAGGATCAGTAATAGGGCTCAGACCAGTATAATATCACTGAGCTCCAATACTGTTCCTCTGCAAAACTTTCTCGGAGGAGCACTGCACGGTCAACATGTGATGTTATGATGTCATGCAGACCTGCCCCTCGCTTCCAGAGTCCCACTATCAGCGATGCATTGGAGGGCCCGCCGGCAGCCCCAGCACAGCAGCAGCTGCCAGTCCCAGCACCCTGGGTGGTTTGGGTTATCGGAAATATGGGAAATTCCCCGTTGGGCTGGTCTCCGAACTCCGCGCTACGCGCATTGAGATAACACAGCTGGATATTGTTAGGTAAATAAAATCTCAGAACTGCCATTTGAAGAGTTTCCGGGACAGGTGTACCTTATATAAAGTTACCAACCTCGTATCCCACTTTGCCTGCGCACTCAGTCTCTGGCTCCCCCAGAATGGGCATGAGGAGATTTTACAGACTTCTCCCTCCTGTGTCTGCTTTCACACATTGGGGGTCATTCCGAGTTGATCGCTAGCTGCCGTTGTTCGCAGCGCAGCGAACAGGCTAAAAATCGGCTGTTCTGCACATGCGTATGTGCCGCAGTACACACGCGCGAAGTACTTGCACACAAAACTATGCAGTTTTACACAAGGTCGAGCAACTCTTTTCAGTCGCTCGGCTGATCGGTGAGTGATTGACAGGAAAAGGGCGTTTCTGGGAGGTAACTGACCGTTTTCCGGGAGTGTGCTAAAAAACGCAGGCGTGTCAGGAGATAACGCAGGAGTGGCTGGGGAAACGGGGGAGTGGCTGGCCGAACGCTGGGCGTGTATGTGACGTCAAAACGGGAACTAAGTAGTCTGCAGTGATCGCAAGGTAGGAGTAGGTTTGCAGCTACTCAGAAACTGCATGAAAATTTTTACGAGCAGTTCTGCTAACCTTTCGGTCGCACTTCTGCTAAGCTAAGATACACTCCCAGGGGGCGGCGGCTTAGCGTTTGCAGCTAGCGAGCGATCAACTCGGAATGAGGGCCATTACCCCAGAAGCTGCCAAATGAATTACTCATGTTATAGGGATCTCTACCAATATACTGTAATGTTCTGGTTATCTCTGTTGGTATAATGTGGTCCAAATCTATATGCTATAACATGATAAATATCCTTATATGATTCATTTTTATTAGGAACCATGTTGGTGTAAAATAATGGGTATCTTTGCTGCTATATTGCAAGTGGCACCACCGTGCGCCCTCAGTGTAACTGCGCTGTGTGCCAGGCACACCTGGCACATAGGTAGCTACGGCGCTGCAAATTGGCATCTTATTCGCATAAATAAAACAATTACAAAACTACTTTGGTAGATTGTACTGCCCATTCCATGTGCGTCAATTGTACATCAGTGTGCGACTGAGTCTGAATCTGTGTACAAAGTGCTACGATGCAGTGGCTGCAGCTTTCTTCTCACACCAAGTTCCATTGTGCTTTATCTGGGACTTTGTACGTGTTTCCGGTGCGGTTAAATATTGCTAATGGGGTAAAAAAAAATACCCAAAAAAAAAACCACAGAAAAAGTATATTAAACAAAAATATAAAAACTTCTATACATAAAAAATAAGAATTTACTTACCGATAATTCTATTTCTCGTAGTCCGTAGTGGATGCTGGGAACTCCGTAAAGACCATGGGGAATAGCGGCTCCGCAGGAGACTGGGCACAAAAGTAAAGCTTTAGGACTATCTGGTGTGCACTGGCTCCTCCCCCTATGACCCTCCTCCAAGCCTCAGTTAGGATACTGTGCCCGGACGAGCGTACACAATAAGGAAGGATTTTGAATCCCGGGTAAGACTCATACCAGCCACACCAATCACACCGTACAACCTGTGATCTGAACCCAGTTAACAGCATGATAACAGAGGAGCCTCTGAAAAGATGGCTCACAACAATAATAACCCGATTTTTGTAACAATAACTATGTACAAGTATTGCAGACAATCCGCACTTGGGATGGGCGCCCAGCATCCACTACGGACTACGAGAAATAGAATTATCGGTAAGTAAATTCTTATTTTCTCTGACGTCCTAGTGGATGCTGGGAACTCCGTAAGGACCATGGGGATTATACCAAAGCTCCCAAACGGGCGGGAGAGTGCGGATGACTCTGCAGCACTGAATGAGAGAACTCCAGGTCCTCCTCAGCCAGGGTATCAAATTTGTAGAATTTAGCAAACGTGTTTGCCCCTGACCAAGTAGCTGCTCGGCAAAGTTGTAAAGCCGAGACCCCTCGGGCAGCCGCCCAAGATGAGCCCACCTTCCTTGTGGAATGGGCTTTTACAGATTTTGGCTGTGGCAGGCCTGCCACAGAATGTGCAAGCTGAATTGTACTACAAATCCAACGAGCAATAGTCTGCTTAGAAGCAGGAGCACCCAGCTTGTTGGGTGCATACAGGATAAACAGCGAGTCAGATTTTCTGACTCCAGCCGTCCTGGAAACATATATTTTCAGGGCCCTGACTACGTCCAGCAACTTGGAGTCCTCCAAGTCCCTAGTAGCCGCAGGTACCACAATAGGCTGGTTCAAGTGAAACGCTGAAACCACCTTAGGGAGAAATTGAGGACGAGTCCTCAATTCTGCCCTGTCCGTATGAAAAATTAGGTAAGGGCTTTTATAGGATAAAGCCGCCAATTCTGAGACACGCCTGGCTGAAGCCAGGGCCAACAGCATTACCACTTTCCATGTGAGATATTTTAAGTCCACAGTGGTGAGTGGTTCAAACCAATGTGATTTTAGGAACCCCAAAACTACATTGAGATCCCAAGGTGCCACTGGAGGCACAAAAGGAGGCTGTATATGCAGTACCCCCTTGACAAACGTCTGAACTTCAGGAACTGAAGCCAGTTCTTTCTGGAAGAAAATCGACAGGGCCGAAATTTGAACCTTAATGGACCCTAATTTTAGGCCCATAGACAGTCCTGTTTGCAGGAAATGCAGGAAACGACCCAGTTGAAATTCCTCTGTAGGGGCCTTCCTGGCCTCGCACCACGCAACATATTTACGCCAAATACGGTGATAATGCTGTACGGTTACATCCTTCCTGGCTTTGATCAGGGTAGGGATGACTTCATCCGGAATGCCTTTTTCCTTCAGGATCCGGCGTTCAACCGCCATGCCGTCAAACGCAGCCGCGGTAAGTCTTGGAACAGACAGGGTCCCTGCTGGAGCAGGTCCCTTCTTAGAGGTAGAGGCCACGGGTCCTCTGTGAGCATCTCTTGAAATTCCGGGTACCAAGTCCTTCTTGGCCAATCCGGAGCCACGAGTATAGTCCTTACTCCTCTCCTTCTTATGATTCTCAGTACCTTGGGAATGAGAGGCAGAGGAGGGAACACATACACTGACTGGTACACCCACGGTGTTACCAGAGCGTCCACAGCTATTGCCTGAGGGTCCCTTGACCTGGCGCAATACCTGTCTAGTTTTTTGTTGAGGTGGGACGCCATCATGTCCACCTTTGGTTTTTCCCAACGGTTCACAATCATGTGGAAGACTTCTGGGTGAAGTCCCCACTCTCCCGGGTGGAGGTCGTGTCTGCTGAGGAAGTCTGCTTCCCAGTTGTCCACTCCCGGAATGAACACTGCTGACAGTGCTATCACATGATTTTCCGCCCAGCGAAGAATCCTTGCAACTTCTGCCATTGCCCTCCTGCTTCTTGTGCCGCCCTGTCTGTTTACGTGGGCGACTGCCGTGATGTTGTCTGACTGGATCAGCACCGGCTGACCTTGAAGCAGAGGTCTTGCTAGGCTTAGAGCATTGTAGATGGCCCTTAGCTCCAGGATATTTATGTGAAGTGATGTCTCCAGGCTTGACCACAAGCCCTGGAAATTTCTTCCCTGTGTGACTGCTCCCCAGCCTCTCAGGCTGGCATCCGTGGTCACCAGGACCCAGTCCTGAATGCCGAATCTGCGGCCCTCTAGAAGATGAGCACTCTGCAACCACCACAGGAGAGACACCCTTGTCCTTGGTGACAAGATTATCCGCTGATGCATCTGAAGATGCGACCCGGACCATTTGTCTAGCAGATCCCACTGGAAGGTTCTTGCGTGGAATCTGCCGAATGGGATTGCTTCGTAAGAAGCCACCATCTTTCCCAGGACCCTTGTGCATTGATGCACAGAGACTTGGCCTGGTTTTAGGAGATTTCTGACTAGTTCGGATAACTCCCTGGCTTTCTCCTCCGGGAGAAACACCTTTTTCTGGACTGTGTCCAGGATCATCCCTAGGAATAGAAGTCGTGTCGTCGGGATCAGCTGCGATTTTGGAATATTGAGAATCCAACCGTGCTGGCGCAGCACTATCTGAGATAGTGCTACTCCGACTTCCAACTGTTCCCTGGATCTTGCCCTTATCAGGAGATCGTCCAAGTAAGGGATAACTAAAACTCCCTTCCTTCGAAGGAGTATCATCATTTCGGCCATTACCTTGGTAAAGACCCGGGGTGCCGTGGACAATCCAAACGGCAGCGTCTGAAACTGATAGTGACAGTTCTGTACCACAAACCTGAGGTACCCTTGGTGAGAAGGGTAAATTGGGACATGTAGGTAAGCATCTTTGATGTCCAGAGACACCATATAGTCCCCTTCTTCCAGGTTTGCAAGCAATCACTGCTCTGAGTGACTCCATCTTGAATTTGAACCTTTGTATGTAAGTGTTCAAGGATTTTAGGTTTAAAATTGGTCTCACCGAGCCGTCCGGCTTCGGTACCACAAATAGTGTGGAATAGTACCCCTTTCCCTGTTGTAGGAGGGGTACCTTAATTATCACCTGCTGGGAATATAGCTTGTGAATGGCTTCCAATACTGCCTCCCTGTCTGAGGGAGACGTCGGTAAAGCAGACTTTAGAAAACGGCGAGGGGGAGACGTCTCGAATTCCAATTTGTACCCCTGAGATACCACCTGAAGGATCCAGGGGTCCACTTGCGAGTGGGCCCACTGCGCACTGAACTTCTTGAGACGGGCCCCCACCGTGCCTGAGTCCGCTTGTAAAAACCCAGCGTCATGCTGAGGACTTTGCGGAGGCGGGAGAGGGCTTTTGTTCCTGGGAACTGGCTGTTTGTTGCAGCCTTTTTCCTCTCCCTCTGCCACGGGGCAGAAATGAGGCGCCTTTTACCCGCTTGCCCTTATGGGGCCGAAAGGACTGCGCCTGATAATACGGCGTCTTCTTAGGTTGAGAAGCTACCTGGGGTAAAAATGTGGATTTTCCAGCAGTTGCCGTGGCTACCAGGTCTGATAGACCTACCCCAAATAACTCCTCCCCCTTATAAGGCAATACTTCCATGTGCCTTTTAGAATCCGCATCACCTGACCACTGCCGCGTCCATAAACCTCTTCTTGCAGAAATGGACAGCGCGCTAACTCTTGATGCCAGTCGGCAAATATCCCTCTGTGCATCACGCATATATAGAAATGCATCCTTCAAATGCTCTATAGTCCGTAATATACTGTCCCTATCTAGGGTATCAATATTTTCAGTCAGGGAATCCGCCCACGCCAGGCCCGCACTGCACATCCAGGCTGAGGCGATTGCTGGTCGCAGTATAACACCCGTGTGAGTGTATATACATTTTAGGATATTCTCCAGCTTTCTATCGGAAGGTTCCTTTAGGGCGGCCGTATCAGGAGAGGGTAGTGCTACCTGTTTAGACAAGCGTGTGAGCGCTTTATCCACCCTAGGGGGTGTTTCCCAACGTGCCCTATCCTCTGGCGGGAAAGGGTACGATGCCAATAACCTTTTAGGAATTATCAGTTTTTTATCGGGGGAAACCCACGCCTCATCACACACTTCATTTAATTCCTCGGATACAGGAAAAACTACAGGCAGTTTTTTCTCACCAAACATAATACCCTTTTTAGTGGTACTTGTATTATCAGAGATATGCAATACATTTTTAATTGCTTCAATCATGTAACGTGTGGCCCTAGTGGAAGTCACGTTTGTCTCCTCATCATCGATACTGGAGTCAGTATCCGTGTCTGTGTCTGCCATTTGAGGTAACGGGCGTTTTAAAGCCCCTGATGGCGTTTGAGACCCCTGGACAGGCACAAGCTGAGTAGCCGGCTGTCTCATGTCGTCAACTGTCTGTCGTAAAGAGCTGACACTGTCACGCAATTCCTTCCATAAGCTCATCCACTCGGGTGTCGACTCCCTAGGGGGTGACAACTCTATAATAGGCAATTGCTCCGCCTCCATCTTATTTTCCTCCTCAAACATGTCGACACAATCGTACCGACACACCGCACACACACATGGAATGCTCTGATAGAGGACAGGACCCCACTAGCCCTTTGGGGAGACAGAGGGAGAGTATGCCAGCACACACCAGAGCGCTATATATAGACAGGAATACCACTATAAAATGTGCTTTTTCCTTTATAGCTGCTGTTAGTATTAAAACTGCGCCAAATTAGTGCCCCCCTCTCTTTTTTACCCTTTTCTGTAGTGCAGGACTGCAGGGGAGAGTCAGGGAGACGTCCTTCCAGCGGAGCTGTGATGGAAAATGGCGCCCGTGTGCTGAGGAGATAGGCTCCGCCCCCTTCTCGGCGGCCTTTTCTCCCGCTTTTTGGTGAGTTCTGGCAGGGGTTAAAATACATCCATATAGCCCTGGGGGTTATATGTGGTGTATTTATGCCAGCCAAGGTGTTTACATTGCTGCTCAGGGCGCCCCCCCCTAGCGCCCTGCACCCTCAGTGACCGAAGTGTGAAGTGTGCCTGAGTAACAATGGCGCACAGCTGCAGTGCTGTGCGCTACCTTGTTGAAGACTGATGTCTTCTGCCGCCGATTTTTCCGGACCTCTTCTTGCTTCTGGCTCTGTAAGGGGGCCGGCGGCGCGGCTCTGGGACCGAGCTCCGAGGCTGGGCCTGTGTTCGGTCCCTCTGGAGCTAATGGTGTCCAGTAGCCTAAGAAGCCCAAGCTAGCTGCAAGCAGGCAGGTTCGCTTCTTCTCCCCTTAGTCCCTCGATGCAGTGAGCCTGTTGCCAGCAGGTCTCACTGAAAATAAAAAACCTAAAACTAAACTTTCACTAAGAAGCTCAAGAGAGCCCCTAGTGTGCACCCTTCTCGGCCGGGCACAAAAATCTAACTGAGGCTTGGAGGAGGGTCATAGGGGGAGGAGCCAGTGCACACCAGGTAGTCCTAAAGCTTTACTTTTGTGCCCAGTCTCCTGCGGAGCCGCTATTCCCCATGGTCCTTACGGAGTTCCCAGCATCCACTAGGACGTCAGAGAAAAAGCATTTATTTTTTTATTAATTTGATCTGTTATCGCCATCTGGAGATGGCAGGATTGTCACTCGTCATGGCAATGTTACCAGTCATCCCATTTTTGCTGGCAATAAGGATATCTGCTCTTTGATACTTTTGCCCTTTATTTGCATGGTCCTCACGCAAGGCCCAAGAGCTGACACTCTCTCATGTTGGGATTGTCGCTTTGCCCTACACTGCTCCCCTGTATGAGTGTTTCTATGTCAGATTACTGGGAAAACAGGCATGGTATGTGTTGTATTGTTAATTGCTAAGACAAAGGCTGATATATGACAGAAGCCATGAAATTACCATAGCTGATAGCTCCCTTCATCTGAAGCATTGCACACAAACGTGGTATTATCTATGCGCCCTGTCCTCCTGTACCGCCCCTGATGAGAAGCAGCTCAATGAATCAGCCCACACTATAACATACATCTTCCGCCAATTCCCCATGAGCCGGCCACCTCTTAGCTGCAGCACAAAACCATATGTTCTGGTATTTCTCCTGTTTTAAAAGGCCCTGCTGTCCATAGAATACATTAATGTCCCTGATATATACCATGTCCCCCGTTCTTGTTCTCCGAGTGATTGTGCTGGTGGAATCCCTGCAGAGTTCTTGGTTCCTGTTCCCTGCTAGATATACACATGTGCTCATTGACTGTTATTATTAGTGTGGGTTGTCAGATTACCCTCATATTGCATGGAAGGGACAGGAAAATGAACAGACCCAGAGTTTAAAGGGCACGGCTATTACGGGCCTGCGATTCACATGTGTATTGTAGACCTGTCGTCAGCTGTGACTGCAAGAAGGCCTCATTATAACTCAGCCAAAGAGACAGTAACCCACCCACCAAAGAGCAACGTTCCATCCCACCATCCAGGCTCACTTAAGGCAGGTGCTGAGTTGCTGACTCTTATGACAGCGAAACTCTGAGAGCCTTGTACAGTCGTCCATTGTCCACATAGGCGTGCGCAGGGGGGGTGCCTGGTGCGCACAGGCACCCCCCTAATGTCTAGCACCCCGATCTCACATGCCCAATGCAGTGATCGCCGAGCAGGCTGATTACTGTCTCCACTGCGCTGCACCCTCTCAGGACTGCATTACTGACCTGACGCCTGGGTTAATCAAGGGTGCCACTGCCACTGGATTTCAAACTCACGGCTTCACCTCATGTACAATAACAGCGTGATGTGACGTGATGACGTCATGCTGCTCGCACGCCCACCCGTCACACGCCCACCTCTCTCCTTCTATTCTATGCCAACGCTAGCCACTGATGAGGATCAGCATGCAGCCAGCGATCAATACTGGCAGGCGGCCGGCAGCAGCATTGACACGTCACTCGTTTTTCCAACAGCAGCAGTACTAGTCTGCGACTGTCAGTGTCAGTGAGTGACTGACTTGTAAGTAAGCTGCTGCAGCTTGCAGGGGAAAGTGAGGGGGAGCCAGACCAGGCTGAGGAGGAGCAGTGTAATTGCAGTGAGTGCCATCATGGGTGTTTGTTTGGTGCACACCCACTGGCGTATCTATAATGGGTGCACACGGGCAACTGGGTCCAGAGGGGGCCGACACCGCACACACTGCACCCATTTCTCCTATACTTACCTTTACGGCATCCATCGCTGACCGTGTGTGGGCCCCCTCCTCTCCCATAGCCGTCACCGCTGCTGCTAGCGCACTGAGCGCTAGAGACTATGGAACAGTGCCAGAGTCTATAGCGCATGCGCAGGACTCCGGAAAAATGGCGTGGCGGCCATTTTTCGGAGTCCTGCGCATGCGCTATAGACTCTGGCACTGTTCCATAGTCTCTAGCGCTCAGTGCGCTAGCAGCAGCAGTGACGGCTACAGGAGAGGAGGGGGCCCACACACGGAGTCTGCACATGGGTCCCCTCCTTTCTAGAAACGCCGCTGTGCACACCACAACATCTGACAATGCATCTGCATTATTAGGATTGGTACAAGGGTGGATATTGTATATTGCGTTGACCGTCAATAGATGATGCTAGACACGCCCAAAAGGCGGTGCTAGACACACCCCTCCGACAGTGCACCCCCTAATAAAATGTGCTGCGCACGCCTATGATTGTCCAACTAATATTTCTGTAACTAATCTCTATTATTGCCATGGGACTCTCGGACCCCAGTTCTTTGCCTTTGAAGAACACACTCTGGTTTGTGAAGACAGATCCTAGTCTTACAAGTCACTTATAAGAAAGTGAGCCTGGATGTCTCTACCCCAGGAGACAGGGATTTTCTTGGCTTAAGTTTGAATATTTGAATAATTCTGTCAGTTTTGAGAGTGTTACACAATGGGAATCCCTTGGGCTATGAGATCACCCAATATATAATTGTTTCTTTTAGGTGAGCACATAGCATGTACAGAGATTGGGGAAAGACAGTGCAAAACTGTTAAATATTGCTTATACTGTAGATTAAGGACATAGAACAAGATAAAATGGGCGGACTAGCTGAATTTGTATATTTCACGCTCTTAATGACATGACATTTAGCGTTACAGAAATAGATCTCTGACAGTACAGGCGGCTGTAAGGCTCATTAAATGTTTGGCTATGTGGCATTATTTTCAATATGACAAGTTGCGTAGTCTAGCCCAGCTAGAAACCATATTTAATCATGAAGCAGACTGATATGGACAATTTACGAGCGTAATTTAGAAACCCAGCACCTGGTTTTCTCTAAGCCAAAACCATTTTATATATACAATTTCACTATAAATGTTATAAAACACCTGCAGAGTCTTATTACAGATTTTGCAGAAATATGGAAAAATAAAAAAAACACATTACTTTATTTATGACCGACTTTCAGTACAGCTCATGGATATTGCACTGTGGTGGATGTTTGAGGATTTCTTCTACTGTAGTTACATTATCTGACATCACAAAGTAAAACTGGGCAAGTGTAGCAAATTACTGTAGGACCAAAATACTTAAGCTAGGTGCGCACTATGCAATAATTGGGCCTAACAGCGATTTTGGAACCTTTGGTCTGATAATCTTGGAGTGTGTGCGGTATCCTGGGCTGACTATGGTTCCAAAATGAATCAGATCTGTTCCTCTGAATCGGCCAGCTGCGCCACATTCCCCTGTGTGTGCGGGACAGAGAATTTGGACTGTACCCTTCAGTTGGGCAGGGATTGATATGAGTGATATAGGAGCCAGCTCTGTGGGTACAGCCCATAGGAGGGGGCACATCAATCATTTTGAAAAGTTAGCTCAGATAGAAAAAGATTTTCATCGCATGTACGTATCAATTATCACATTGGGGACGGAGCTTGCGAGAAAGCTCTGTCCCTGTGATGGCACTCCGCAGCCAAATCGGGGCAATTTTCACAAAAAACACCCCGACTGCACATGCACTGTCACCCCCGGCATCGCCGCTGCTACCACCGTCGCCGGCAACCCGCCTCCACGTCGCGACCCAACCCTGATCATACCAACACCTGGGGATTGGTGATCGGAGTTTATGGAGGGCACCCTGCTGCTGTGACCTCCAGTGCTGTAAAGTGAGCCGCCGATTTACAGTATCACTTTACTGCACGGGGGTCACAGCAGGGACCCGATGGCCGTCACCCCACCATTTGCAAACTGTGCAAAGTGCGGGAACTGTGGCGGGTACCCATGGGGAGCGACGCAGACTGTCTGACACCAGCCCCTGCAGCTCCCAGTGGAAACTTTCGCTCTGAGCTCCACAAGGTCTACAACCAGCCCTGGGTGGACCTTGTTAACTTTATAGTAATTCATTTTATATCTTAACTGAAATGGCTGCATATCGCATTGAATTCTGAGCTGGCCAATGTTTGTTCATGTGAATGTAGTTGTGTAATCCTAGGGCCTAATTCAGACCCGATCGCTAGTACAATAATGATCGCAGCCTGAAGCCCTTTCTGGAGTCCCCGTGCGCACCCAGTAAGACCCAATGAGATGTGAAAGCATCTCACTGGTACAATCGCCTCTGCCTGCGGTCGCGGGGTGGGAGGGGGCGTGCCAACGGCATTGGAACACCGTTGGTGGGGGAACAACGCAGGCATGTCCGGACTGTTGCGGGGGCGGGCCGTGGCGGCTGCGTCATGTCACGCACAGCCGATGCGACCCAGAACGCGGTGGGTAGCTTTTGCACACGTGTGTGTGTGTGGGGGGGGGGGCGCCAGGGTCTGACGTGCGGGACGGACTAGCCCTGTGCTGGGCATCCCCCTACACATCAGAGAAACTGATCGTAGATGTTCTACGATCAGGTCTGAATCACCCTATGGCTTGCTAGCAATATGTATGGCTCTTACTTTTGTCTGGATTCGATCCACACCAAAAATACTGTTGAAGCTAAAATCAAATGTTTCTATACTGCCCATTGATTATGTGTTTTAATGTCATTTCTCACATAATATGGTTTCTCAGTTTATTTGTTTCTAGGCAACAATTTATGAACTTTGATTACCACGCTGACAGGAATCACACCATGGAAAATAACAAGTCTTAAGTGATGTTCTAAATGTGACATTTGGCATCCCTCTAAGTCAGGGACATGCAGTCAGGGGAGGCAGAGCCTCCCGTGTCATGCTCCCTATCATACTCAGAGTTCTCATTATAAAAATGATTGGAAGAACAGAAAGAAGATATTTAGAATTTACAGTATAAGCATCTACTTTGTATTAGGACAATCATCTTTATAGATAATTGTCCAGAGTTGCAGGGCTCCTGGAACTGCGAGCAGAGATAAGTTTATCTCTTACACTGTTGGACACTGCCTGTACAGATGGGCGGGGCTACACAGCGGCCAATCAGACCGCATAGAACAGAGAAATGTGAGGCATGCCTCACAGTGGGGGCGTGAGTGAGCTCTGATAGACAGCTCAGATTGGTCATGTGACCAATCCAGGAAGTGAAGAAATTCAGACACCGTTGCTGAGCTTCTTGGCAGGGGAGGAGGGAAATGGGGACCCGCAGTACCAGCAGCAGCCACCCGTGCACAGTGACTGGGGTGAGTAGCTGCCAGTACCTAGACTCTCTGTGAGTGTGTGTGTGTAATATTTGTAGTTAGTGTGGGGACAGGACTGTGTGTGTGTGTGTATAATCTGTAGTGACTCGAGTGTGGGGACAGGACTGTCTGTGTGTGTGTGTGTGTGTGTGTGTGTGTGTGTAATCTGTAGTGAGTGTGGGGACAGGACTGTGTGTGTGTGTGTGTGTGTAATCTGTAGTGAGTGTGGGGACAGGACTGTGTGTGTGTGTGTGTGTGTGTGTGTGTGTGTGTGTGTGTGTGTGTGTAATCTGTAGTGAGTGTGGGGACAGGACTGTGTGTGTGTGTGTGTGTGTGGTATCTGTGGGAAGTGCTCTCCCTCCCCAGGTGCTGCACTGATGACTGTATTGCCCTGTGTAACCTGCTGCACCAGGCCAGCTATGTTTCTGCAGGTGAGAGGGCAATGGGGGCACCTCACCACCAGTTTACTCACAACACTAGGGTGAAGGCTGTGACCTGGCTATTACTGTATGTATGTTCTCCCTGTGTTTGGATGTAGTGCAGGGACAGAACAGTTAAATTGTGTAGGGGGTGAGACAGGCTCCTGGCACGGAGAGCCTCCACCATTTGTGCCTCCCCAGTCTCTGACCTCACCGCACGTCACTGCACTAAGTGCCTATCTTTATGGTTCCCTTTTATGACCACAGCCTAGTACCCATGCTATCTGGTGGACCATGGCCCCATGAGTGTCTTGTTGGATGAACAAAAGTGACCTGAGAACCAAGAACCTTTTTAATATCTGTAAAGTAATTACTAGGACATTATGTCACCTGCCAGTGAACATCATTATTCAAGGTGCTTCATGACTTCCCTGAAACTTCCCCTTCATTACCCAATTAGCTAATGGCATCCTTCTCTGATAATTATGTACGCCTTGTGTGTAAATGATTTATGAATTAAAGTATGATGACTATGTGAAATTAAGCATGTATATACTCAGGGTCGGTTCTAGACCTTGTGGCGCCCAGGGAGAACGTTTCCTTTTGCAAACCCCCCCCCCCCCCAATTCAAAACACTGACCGTGCGCGTGTCAAAAATACGGGGGCGTGGCTTCACAGGGAAGGGGCGTGGCCACAGAATAGTACCCATTCACAATTGAAGCATAGTGGGATTATTGGGTCTGGATATCAGTTCTAGGGTAAAGGCGTTGGGGACTATGAAATAGTGTGTGTGTGGGGGGGATTTTGATGCAGTATTTACATTGAGAGTTTATGGGGGGTTCGGGTCTGCTTTTCGGTATGCTGTTTGGGCAACAGCATACCTGCGCCGTGGGAGTTGGGGGGGAGACGGTCACCGGCCTCATGAGGTGCCGAGCCGCTTGTCCGCTGCAGGACCACCGTCCTGAGGGGCTGTTTGTTTACCTGGGCACTGCGCCTTAGCTGTCGCAGCTTGCCGCACACCCCTAACAGAGCCTGAACGTGATCGTCGTGGTGAGTACAAACTCACCACGAAGTGAGTTCATTGAGCGGCAGAAGCGTGGGTGAGGGGTACGGGGGGGGGACCCGCGGGTGCCCCTGTGTGAGACTGGCTGGAGGTGTGTTGTACCAAGCATTTATGTGAGGCTACACAGCCTGTGGAGACATAGCCAGTATAAAACTTATTAGTAGCTTTGGCGCCATAGCGGGCCGTGTAGCTACATCAGAGCGGGCTCAGCTGCATTTTGGCGTCTTACTCTGCATAAGCAGCAGCCTCATACAGCTCCTCCAAACGGTCATAGGATCACCGGTACCGGGTATAGAGCCGCTATTAGTGCACAGTTTACATTCCTCTGGGGAATTTTCTGTACAGCAGTATAACTGTTATATATTACTACATAAAACGCTGACAGTCTCACTGGGGCTGTACAGAGTTGGGTGCGCTGGTGTCCTCTCTTCTGTGTCTCCTCTCACATGCAATAGGGCAGGCTTGTATTGTATTCAGTCTGTGTTGTATGTGTATTGTTTCTGTATTTCATTATGGTGAAACAGAAGTCATGCAATGTATGTAATGCCAGATTCTCCCCTATTGCATCGGCCTCCACATCCTGTGAGCAGTTTAGTCAGTCATCACAAAATGCTGAGGACAACATGGGGGAGAGTCCAGAACCTTCCTGGCTGAGGGCTATAAAAACGATGATGTCGGATATGTCCTCTCAGCTCACTGCCAATGCCAACAAAACACAAGAACTGCAACAAGCAGTAGCTAGCCTAACTGCCAAGGCTGATGCTTCCCATTCCCCACTGTCTACTACAGGTGCACAAAAACATGATTTACCTGCAATTTTATCAGATTCTGATGATGATGTACAGGTGGATGGGGATGATGGGGATCCCATTAGTGGGGATTCCACGCCTACACAGGGTATCGATCCCCTCGTATTGGCCATACGGGATGTGTTAAAGCTACTAATCAGCAGTCACTTTTCCTGATTCCAAGGAATTGGATGATTTATTTAAATTAGCCTGGAAAAATCCAGATAAAAAATATCAGGTGTCCAAAAGGTTTTTAAATACCTTCCCATTTGCCCCTGAAGGCAGGAAATGCTGGTAAGAATCTCCAGCAGTAGACATCTCAGTCTCTCACCTTTCTAAAAAGGCGGTGCTCCCTGCTCCGGGCTCTTTTACGGTAAAGGACCCGGGGGATAGGAAAATTGAGACCACTCTGAAATTTATCTACACTGCTGCAAGTGTAGCTCAAAGACCGGTCATTGCTGGTTGCTGGATGACACATGCCATTCATACATGGGCTACTCAGATTCAAGAGGGTCTTTCGGGTGATATGACCTTGGATACTACTGTAACTTTCCTAAAACACATTCAGAACACGGCAAGAGTCCTCTGTGACTCCCTTAAAGAGATTGGCAATATAAATGCTAGAACCACTGCTATGACTGCATGCAGAGCCATATGGTTGCGTCAGTGGATGGCAGACGCTGACTCCAAACGTAATATGGAATCTCTTCCCTTCATAGGTAAATGGCTCTTCGGATCTGAATTAGACACATGGATCTCCAAGGCTACTGCTGGGAAATAGAGATGTGCACTTGAAATTTTTCGGGTTTTGTGTTTTGGTTTTGGGTTCGGTTCCGCGGCCGTGTTTTGGGTTCGACCGCGTTTTGGCAAAACCTCACCGAATTTTTTTTGTCGGATTCGGGTGTGTTTTGGATTCGGGTGTTTTTTTCAAAAAACCCTAAAAAACAGCTTAAATCATAGAATTTGGGGGTCATTTTGATCCCAAAGTATTATTAACCTCAAAAACCATAATTTCCACTCATTTTCAGTCTATTCTGAACACCTCACACCTCACAATATTATTTTTAGTCCTAAAATTTGCACCGAGGTCGCTGGATGACTAAGCTAAGCGACCCTAGTGGCCGACACAAACACCTGGCCCATCTAGGAGTGGCACTGCAGTGTCACGCAGGATGGCCCTTCCAAAAAACACTCCCCAAACAGCACATGACGCAAAGAAAAAAAAAGGCGCAATGAGGTAGCTGTGTGAGTAAGCTAAGCGACCCTAGTGGCCGACACAAACGCCTGGCCCATCTAGGAGTGGCACTGCAGTGTCACGCAGGATGGCCCTTCCAAAAAACACTCCCCAAACAGCACATGACGCAAAGAAAAAAAGAGGCGCAATGAGGTAGCTGTGTGAGTAAGCTAAGCGACCCTAGTGGCGGACACAAACACCTGGCCCATCTAGGAGTGGCACTACAGTGTCACGCAGGATGGCCCTTCCAAAAAACACTCCCCAAACAGCACATGACGCAAAGAAAAAAAGAGGTGCAATGAGGTAGCTGTGTGAGTAAGCTAAGCGACCCTAGTGGCCGACACAAACACCTGGCCCATCTAGGAGTGGCACTGCAGTGTCACGCAGGATGGCCCTTCCAAAAAACACTCCCCAAACAGCACATGACGCAAAGAAAAATGAAAGAAAAAAGAGGTGCAAGATGGAATTGTCCTTGGGCCCTCCCACCCACCCTTATGTTGTATAAACAGGACATGCACACTTTAACCAACCCATCATTTCAGTGACAGGGTCTGCCACACGACTGTGACTGAAATGACGGGTTGGTTTGGACCCCCACCGAAAAAGAAGCAATTAATCTCTCCTTGCACAAACTGGCTCTACAGAGGCAAGATGTCCACCTCATCATCATCCTCCGATATATCACCGTGTACATCCCCCTCCTCACAGATTATCAATTCGTCCCCACTGGAATCCACCATCTCAGCTCCCTGTGTACTTTGTGGAGGCAATTGCTGCTGGTCAATGTCTCCACGGAGGAATTGATTATAATTCATTTTAATGAACATCATCTTCTCCACATTTTCTGGAAGTAACCTCGTACGCCGATTGCTGACAAGGTGAGCGGCGGCACTAAACACTCTTTCGGAGTACACACTTGTGGGAGGGCAACTTAGGTAGAATAAAGCCAGTTTGTGCAAGGGCCTCCAAATTGCCTCTTTTTCCTGCCAGTATAAGTACGGACTGTCTGACGTGCCTACTTGGATGCGGTCACTCATATAATCCTCCACCATTCTTTCAATGGGGAGAGAATCATATGCAGTGCCAGTAGACGACATGGCCATAATCGTTGGCAGGTCCTTCAGTCCGGACCAGATGTCAGCATCAGCAGTCGCTCCAGACTGCCCTGCATCACCGCCAGCGGGTGGGCTCGGAATTCTGAGCCTTTTCCTCGCACCCCCAGTTGCGGGAGAATGTGAAGGAGGAGATGTTGACAGGTCGCGTTCCGCTTGACTTGACAATTATATCACCAGCAGGTCTTTGAACCCCAGCAGACTTGTGTGTGCCGGAAAGAGAGATCCAAGGTAGGTTTTAAATCTAGGATCGAGCACGGTGGCCAAAATGTAGTGCTCTGATTTCAACAGATTGACCACCCGTGAATCCTTGTTAAGCGAATTAAGGGCTCCATCCACAAGTCCCACATGCCTAGCGGAATCACTCTGTGTTAGCTCCTCCTTCAATGTCTCCAGCTTCTTCTGCAAAAGCCTGATGAGGGGAATGACCTGACTCAGGCTGGCAGTGTCTGAACTGACTTCACGTGTGGCAAGTTCAAAGGGCAGCAGAACCTTGCACAATGTTGAAATCATTCTCCACTGCGCTTGAGACAGGTGCATTCCACCTTCTATATCGTGCTCAATTGTATAGGCTTGAATGGCCTTTTGCTGCTCCTCCAACCTCTGAAGCATATATAGGGTTGAATTCCACCTCGTTACCACTTCTTGCTTCAGATGATGGCAGGGCAGGTTCAGGCGTTTTTGGTGGTGCTCCAGTCTTCTGTACGTGGTGCCTGTACGCCGAAAGTGTCCCGCAATTCTTCTGGCCACCGACAGCATCTCTTGCACGCCCCTCTCGTTTTTTAAATAATTCTGCACCACCAAATTCAAGGTATGTGCAAAACATGGGACGTGCTGGAATTTGCCCATATTTAATGCACACGCAATATTGCTGGCGTTGTCCGATGCCACAAATCCACAGGAGAGTCCAATTGGGGTAAGCCATTCCGCGATGATCTTCCTCAGTTGCCGTAAGAGGTTTTCAGCTGTGTGCGTATTCTGGAAACCGGTGATACAAAGCGTAGCCTGCCTAGGAAAGAGTTGGCGTTTGCGAGATGCTGCTACTGGTGCCGCAGCTGCTGTTCTTGCGGCGGGAGTCCATACATCTACCCAGTGGGCTGTCACAGTCATATAGTCCTGACCCTGCCCTGCTCCACTTGTCCACATGTCCGTGGTTAAGTGGACATTGGGTACAGCTGCATTTTTTAGGACACTGGTGACTCTTTTTCTGAGGTCTGTGTACATTTTCGGTATCGCCTGCCTAGAGAAATGGAACCTAGATGGTATTTGGTACCGGGGACACAGTACCTCCAACAAGTCTCTAGTTGGCTCTGCAGTAATGATGGATACCGGAACCACGTTTCTCACCACCCAGGATGCCAAGGCCTCAGTTATCCGCTTTGCAGCAGGATGACTGCTGTGATATTTCATCTTCCTCGCAAAGGACTGTTGGACAGTCAATTGCTTGGTGGAAGTAGTAAAAGTGGTCTTACGACTTCCCCTCTGGGATGACCATCGACTCCCAGCAGCAACAACAGCAGCGCCAGCAGCAGTAGGCGTTACACGCAAGGATGCATCGGAGGAATCCCAGGCAGGAGAGGACTCGTCAGAATTGCCAGTGACATGGCCTGCAGGACTATTGGCATTCCTGGGGAAGGAGGAAATTGACACTGAGGGAGTTGGTGGGGTGGTTTGCGTGAGCTTGGTTACAAGAGGAAGGGATTTACTGGTCAGTGGACTGCTTCCGCTGTCGCCCAAAGTTTTTGAACTTGTCACTGACTTATTATGAATGCGCTGCAGGTGACGTATAAGGGAGGATGTTCCGAGGTGGTTAACGTCCTTACCCCTACTTATTACAGCTTGACAAAGGCAACACACGGCTTGACAAATGTTGTCGGCATTTCTGTTGAAATACTTCCACACCGAAGAGCTGATTTTTTTGGTATTTTCACCAGGCATGTCAATGGCCATATTCCTCCCACGGACAACAGGTGTCTCCCCGGGTGCCTGACTTAAACAAACCACCTCACCATCAGAATCCTCCTTGTCAATTTCCTCCCCAGCGCCAGCAACACCCATATCCTCCTCATCCTGGTGTACTTCAACACTGACATCTTCAATCTGACTATCAGGAACTGGACTGCGGGTGCTCCTTCCAGCACTTGCAGGGGGCGTGCAAATGGTGGAAGGCGCATGCTCTTCACGTCCAGTGTTGGGAAGGTCAGGCATCGCAACCGACACAATTGGACTCTCCTTGTGGATTTGGGATTTCGAAGAACGCACAGTTCTTTGCTGTGCTTTTGCCAGCTTGAGTCTTTTCATTTTTCTAGCGAGAGGCTGAGTGCTTCCATCCTCATGTGAAGCTGAACCACTAGCCGTGAACATAGGCCAGGGCCTCAGCCGTTCCTTGCCACTCCGTGTGGTAAATGGCATATTGGCAAGTTTACGCTTCTCCTCCGACAATTTTATTTTAGATTTTTGAGTCCTTTTTTTACTGATATTTGGTGTTTTGGATTTTACATGCTCTGTACTATGACATTGGGCATCGGCCTTGGCAGACGACGTTGATGGCATTTCATCGTCTCGGCCATGACTAGTGGCAGCAGCTTCAGCACGAGGTGGAAGTCGATCTTGATCTTTCCCTATTTTTGGAACCTCAACATTTTTGTTCTCCATATTTTAATAGGCACAACTAAAAGGCACCTCAGGTAAACAATGGAGATGGATGGATACTAGTATACTTATGGATGACGAGCGACTGCCGACACAGAGGTAGCTACAGCCGTGGACTACCGTACTGTGTCTGCTGCTAATATAGACTGGATGATAATGAGATAAAATTAAAATATATATATCACACTAGTACTGCAGCCGGACAGGTATATATTATGTAATGACGGACCTGCTGGACACTGTCTGTCAGACTCAGCACTGCAGACTCCTAAAGTAAGCTACTAGTATCAAGAAGATAGAAAAAAAAAAAACCACGGGTTGGTGGTATACAATTATGGATGGACGAGCGACTGCCGACACAGAGGTAGCTACAGCCGTGGACTACCGTACTGTGTCTGCTGCTAATATAGACTGGATGATAATGAGATAAAATTAAAATATATATATATATATATATCACACTAGTACTGCAGCCGGACAGGTATATGTTATGTAATGACGGACCTGCTGGACACTGTCTGTCAGCACTGCAGACTCCTAAAGTAAGCTACTAGTATCAAGAAGATAGAAAAAAAAAAAAAACCACGGGTAGGTGGTATACAATTATGGATGGACGAGCGACTGCCGACACAGAGGTAGCTACAGCCGTGGACTACCGTACTGTGTCTGCTGCTAATATAGACTGGATGATAATGAGATAAAATTAAAATATATATATATATCACACTAGTACTGCAGCCGGACAGGTATATATTATGTAATGACGGACCTGCTGGACACTGTCTGTCAGACTCAGCACTGCAGACTCCTAAAGTAAGCTACTAGTATCAAGAAGATAGAAAAAAAAAAAAACCACGGGTAGGTGGTATACAATTATGGATGGACGAGCGACTGCCGACACAGAGGTAGCTACAGCCGTGGACTACCGTACTGTGTCTGCTGCTAATATAGACTGGATGATAATGAGATAAAATTAAAATATATATATATATCACACTAGTACTGCAGCCGGACAGGTATATATTATGTAATGACGGACCTGCTGGACACTGTCTGTCAGCACTGCAGACTCCTAAAGTAAGCTACTAGTATCAAGAAGATAGAAAAAAAAAACCACGGGTAGGTGGTATACAATTTTGGATGGACGAGCGACTGCCGACACAGAGGTAGCTACAGCCGTGGACTACCGTACTGTGTCTGCTGCTAATATAGACTGGATGATAATGAGATAAAATTAAAATATATATATATCACACTAGTACTGCAGCCGGACAGGTATATATTATGTAATGACGGACCTGCTGGACACTGTCTGTCAGACTCAGCACTGCAGACTCCTAAAGTAAGCTACTAGTATCAAGAAGATAGAAAAAAAAAAAAACCACGGGTAGGTGGTATACAATTATGGATGGACGAGCGACTGCCGACACAGAGGTAGCTACAGCCGTGGACTACCGTACTGTGTCTGCTGCTAATATAGACTGGATGATAATGAGATAAAATTAAAATATATATATATCACACTAGTACTGCAGCCGGACAGGTATATATTATGTAATGACGGACCTGCTGGACACTGTCTGCAGAATGCGTTTATAAAAACACCACACGACGAGTGTTTAACTTTTTCAGGCAGACAATCACAATATACTGGTGGTCAGCAGACAATCACAATACTGGTGGTCAGTGGTCACTGGTCAGTCACACTGGCAGTGGCACTCTGGCAGCAAAAGTGTGCACTGTACTTAAAATATGTACTCCTGCTATAACTGCTCCCCAGTCTCCCCCACAATTAAGCTGTGTGAGCAGTGAGCACTCAGCACAGTCAGATAATGATATACAGTATTACATATGATGCAGCACACTGGGCTGAGCACAGATATGGTATGTGACTGTGTCACACTGTGTATCGTTTTTTTTCAGGCAGAGAACGGATTAATTAAACTGGTGGTCACTGGTCACACTATCAGCAGCAAGTAGTACTCCTCCTAATAATATGCTCCCCAAAATTTGTGTCTCTCTCTAGTACTCTAGTCTAAACGGAGAGGACGCCAGCCACGCCCTCTCCCTATCAATCTCAATGCACGTGTGAAAATGGCGGCGACGCGCGGCTCCTTATATAGAATCCGAGTCTCGCGATAGAATCCGAGCCTCGCGAGAATCCGACAGCGGGATGATGACGTTCGGGCGCGCTCGGGTTAACCGAGCAAGGCGGGAAGATCCGAGTCGCTCGGCCCTGTGTAAAAAAACCTGAAGTTCGGGCGGGTTCGGATTCCGAGGAACCGAACCCGCTCATCACTACTGGGAAATCCACGTTTCTCCCTTCTGGGGCTCCGCCTGCTAGGCGTACCTACCCAGGACCATCTACTCAGTCCTTCCAGTCCTCCAGATTTTGTTCTAGGGCCCGAGGTGCCTCCAATGCAGCTAGAGGCTCCAGAGTTAAGCCTAAGAAATAAGCCGTTGCTGGCTCTCAGGAACAGAGCACCAGTTCAGATTTCACAAAGACTTCGCCATGACGGTGCCCACTCACCCCGAGGGGATCTCGTGGTGGGAGCTCGGTTACGTCACTACAGCCATGTCTGGGACAGTTCCTGCCAAGATACCTGGGTAAGGGACCTTATCCCTCAGGGTTACAAGCTGGAGTTCGACGGTGCTCCTCCCCAACGATTTTTCAAATCAGGCTTGCCAGTTTTGGAAGATATGCGTGTTACGCTACTACTGGCCATCGACAAGTTGGTCCAGTCCCAGGTCATTGTTCCAGTACCCCTGCTACAGCAAGGACAAGGTTACTACTCCAGTCTGTTCGTAGAGCCAAAACCAGATGGGTCTGTGATACCCATTTTGAATCTGAAGTCCTCGGATCCTTACCTGAAGGTTTTCATATTCAAGATAGAATCGGTGATCACGGGCCTGGAACAACAGGAATTCCTCATGTCCCTGGATATCAAGGACGCCTACCTACATATCCCAATTTGGCCTCCTCATCAGGCTTACCTACGGTTCGCCCTACTGAACGATCATTACCAGTTTGAGGCGTTGCCCTTCGGCCTGTCTACAACTCCGAGGGTGTTCACAAAGGTGATGGCGGAAATGATGTTCCAGCGCAGAATCCAGGTGGTCAATATTGTCCCTTACCTGGACGATCTACTGATAAAAGCAAGTTCCAGGGAGCTTCTACTACTCCATATAGATCGTACTATCCAACTTCTGTCTCACCACGGGTGGATCCTGAATCTACAGAAATCTCAACTGGAACCATCTCAAAGGCTCCTGTTTCCGGGTATGATATTGGATACTGTAGCTCAGAGAGTGTTCCTCCCAGAGGACAAGGTGAGAACACTTCAGGAGATTGTTCACATGGTTCTCCGACCTGCTCGAGATTCCATTCATCTTTGCATAAAATTGTTGGGAAAAATGGTAGCCTCGTACGAGGTGATACAGTTCGGAAGGTTCCATGACAGACCCTTCCAATTGGACATCCTGGTCCGGTTCACATCTTCAGATGCACCGGATGATTCGGCTGTCACCCCAGGCCAGTATTTCACTCCTATAGTGGTTACAGTCTTCCAACCTGCTGGAAGGTCGACATTTTGGGATTTGGGATTGGATCCTCCTCATGACGGATGCGAGCATGAGAGGATGGGGAGCTGTCACCCAGGAGGTGCAGTTCCAGGGCAGGTGGTCTGCCCAAGAGGCCCTATTTCCGATTCACATTCTGGAGCATCGGGCTACTTGCAATGCCCTGATTCAGGCCTCCCCTCTACTCAGGGATCACGCGATCCAGGTTCAGTCGGACAACGCCATGTCAGTGGCATACATCAATCGACAGGGAGGGACAAAAAGCAGGGCCTGCATGCGAGAAGTGTCAAAAATTCTTCTCTGGGCGGAAAGGAATGCAAGAGCGCTGTCCGCAATTTTCATTCCAGGAGTGGACAACTGGGAAGCGGACTTCCTGAGTCGCCACGACCTCCACCCGGGGGAGTGGGGATTACATCCTCAAGTGTTTCAACAGATTGTTGACAGGTGGGGATACCCGTAGATAGACATGGCATCTCGCCTCAACAAGAAACTTCGCTGCTACTGCTCGCGAACCAGAGATCCTTAGGCGAGTGCAGTGGATGCGCTGACGTCACCTTGACCTTACCGGCTGGTCTACCTATTCCCTATTCCCTCCGATTCCGTTGATCCCAAGGGTGCTCCAGCGGATCAGACATCACACAGTACAAGCAATCCTGATTGCGCCGGATTGGCCCTGAAGGGCGTGGTACGCAGCTCTTCTGTACATGTCCATAGAAGACCCTTGGCCTCTACTGCTAAGAAAGGATCTTCTTCAGCAAGGGCCGTTTGTTTACCCGGACTTATGGCGGCTCCGTTTGATGGTATGGAAGTTGAGCGGAACATCCTATCTCAGAAAGGACTTTCCAAAAAAGTCGTTGCCACTATGTTGCAAGCCAGAAAACCTGTGACGTCAAAACACTATCATCATATCTGGAGGAGATATGTCTCTTGGTGCGAGGAACGCACGTATCCGCCTGTAGAGTTTCACTTGAGATGTTTTCTCCGTTTCCTGCAGGCTGGTGTGGATAAGGGCTTACGTCTGGGTTCCGTTAAGGTCCAGATTTCAGCTCTCTCAATTTTCTTTCAGAAGAAATTGGCTGTGTTGCCAGAAGTTCAGACCTTCTTACAAGGGGTACTCCCAGTGGCGGATTTAGGGGGGGGGGGGGGGGCACCAAGGCACGTGCCCCCCCTGTCATTTTTAGTAGATTTTTGCATTTTCTTTTTTGTGCGCGCGGCGGTCACGGCGCGCACTTTCCGACATGATGAGGCTGCTGCAGCTGCTGCTGGTCCAGGATTGGCTCCCTCGAGAAACGTGACATGCAGTCAGTCAGTGCATGTCACGTTTCTGTGCAGAGGAGCCGAGCAGGAGGAGGTCCCAGCTTCAGCCCGCCGCCGCTACTGAGGGACATCACCATCCGTGACCCAGCCAGTCACACAGCGCTGCGCAGCCGGCCCTGATACCCCCTTCCTCCTCCCCCACATGGTGAGCCGTGGCACAGGCAACAGTGCCCGATCCGACCACCCGCCCTTTTCATTTGAGCCTGACAGGGGATGCGGCTGCTATGGGGCCTGGACTTTTTACAGGTCCCGCCGCTCCCCTGCAACCAGACACCTGTAGTGTCTTCCAACGCTGGTCCTTTAGCCCCACCAACTCTCCCCAGAGCTCAGCTCCATGCTGCAGAGTGCACGCTGCACGGAATCTCGGATTTCCACCCCTGTGCCTGCCCTGCCACCTGCTCAGGACCTAGGTGAGTGCCCTGCCATAATGTGTAAAAAGGGGATGCTGTTTGCCGTAATGTGTAAAAAGGGGGACGCTGTCTGCCGTAATGTGTAAAAAGGGGGACGCTGTCTGACGTAATGTGTAAAAAGGGGACTCTGTCTGCCGCAATGTGTAAAAAGCGGACTGGGGGACTCTGTCTGCCGTAATGTGTTAAAAGGGGGATGCTGTCTGCCGTAATGTGTTAAAAGGGGGATGCTGTCTGCCGTAATGTGCAAAAAGGGGACTCTGTCTGCCGTAATGTGTAAAAAGGGGGAATCTGCCTGCCGCAATGTGTAAAAAGGGGACTCTGCTGTAATGTGTAAAAAGGGGACTCTGCCGCAATGTGTAAAAAGCGGACGGTGTCTGCCGTAATGTGTAAAAAGGGGACGCTGTCTGCCGTAATGTGTAAAAAGGGGGACGGTCTGCCGTAATGTGTAAAAGGGGCTCTACCTGGTGTAGTGGCGCTACTGTGCGGCGTAATTTGAATAATGGAGACTACTGAGCACCGTAGTATGAATTGGTATTATTTTGTGGCCACACCCCTTCCCCATGAAGCCATGCCCCTATATATTTTTTGCGCACCTACGGCGCGCACTGCCCCAGTCTTGCACGGGGAGGGGGGAAGCGCCAATGCCATTTCTTTCACATAGCGCCAAAATGCCTAGTTACGGCACTGGCGGGTACCTATCGGGAGCAGTGGGTACTCAACTGGACTGTACTCCTAGGCACCTGGCTACACAGCAGAAGTGGGTCTGATGTCAGAGGGCTTCCAGTTCAGGTGGAAATGCTTAATTCAATGTGTATGTATGTAACTGTATTAATGTTTGTATATATAGCCAGTTGGTGCTCCCCTCCCCTCTGTAGAATAACACCCCCCCCCACTATTGGCCTTCCATATGGAGGAGACACCCTCACTGCTGCCCTACCCTCCATATCCCCCTTCCCTCCTCCCACTGCTGCCCTCCCATATGGAGGAGACTCCCTCACTGCTGCCCTACCCTCCATATCCCCCCTTCCCTCCTCCTACTGCCCTTGTTGTGAGGCCACGCGCACCTTCAAGGTGCCCCCCCTGTCATTTTTTCCTGGATCCGCCCCTGGGTACTCCACATACAACCTCCCTTTGTGCCGCCTACAGTACCCTGAGCTTTGGATGTAGTGTTGAAATTTCTACAGTCCTCCTGGTTTGAGCCTCTGATGACGGTAGAAGACAAGTACCTCAGATGGAAGACAGTGATGTTATAGACCCTGGCTTCTGCTAGACGCGTCTCAGAATTGGGGGCCTTATCGTGTAAAAGTCCCTACTTGGTCTTTTACGAAGACAGAGGGAAGCTCCGGACAGACAGCAGTTCCTGCCGGAGGTTGTCTCCACATTCCACCTGAATCAACCTTATGTGGTTCCACCCTGTTCTGACGCTTTGGCTCCTCCGGAGTCTTTGGATGTTGTGCTTGCTTTGAAGATCTATATCAGGCGCACTGCTCGGGTCAGGAAGAGGGATTCTTTATGCATGCTTTATGATGCACAGAAAAAGGGTTATCCTGCTTCAAAGCAGACCATTGCTCGCTGGATTAGGCTTACTATCCAACAGGCCTATGTGTCGGCAGCCTTACCTATTCCTCAGTCTCTGAAGGCCCACTCTACAAGATCAGTGGGCTCTTCCTGGGCGGCTGCCCGTGGAGTCTCGGCCTTACAACTATGCCGAGCGGCTACCTGGTCGGAGAAGAACACTTTTGTGAAATTCTACAAATTTGATACCCTGGCCAAAGAGGATAACCAGTTTGGGCAGGCGGTGCTGCAGCAGTCTCCACACGTTCCCACCCGTTCTGGAAACTTTGGGACATCCCTATCTTACTAATGTGTCCCCAATATCACTTATGGATGCTAGAGAAAATAGGATTTTAAATACCTACAGGTAAGTCCTTTTCTCGTAGTCCATAAGGGATATTGGGCGCCCGCCTCTGTGCGGTGACTTTTTACAGGTTCTCTGTTATGTGTTACCTGTTCAGCTGTTGCCGTTTTCTGTTGCCAGCTGTTGCTGGCTCGGTTATGTTATGGTGTGCTGGTGTGTAAATCTCACCACACTTATTGTTGTTACGTTCCTTCTCTCAAGTATGTCCTTTCTCCTAAACTTCACACGTCAGATGCATACGCACGCCACTCAAGCACACTTATCTTAGTAAATAAAGACACAACAACTGTAATTGGCGTGAAAGGGGTCAGCTTTTTATTTTGACTGAGAGGGAGGCCTATTAATACTAAAACTAAAAATGCAGACTTCCCTCTCTAACTAAGGTGGCGGGGAGAAGAACGGTTAAGCATTATAAACAACTTAATAAGGGTAATCCAAAATTATATGACGAAATAGAGCAATAAACATGTGTGTGTGAGGGGGCCTTCTGCCCCAGATGTTCCGGGATCGGCCTCCTGCCTCCATCCCAGACATCGTAAATCCAAAATCCAAGGCCAGGGGTCGACCTTCTGCCACTACCCCTGTCCACCAACAGTTGTAGGGACGGAGGTACGCTCCGCCCTTACGGGTTAAAAAATAGGGCCACCGGCCCCGATATCCACACATGTTTATGATCTATCATATGGGCCCACCAGGTACGGTGGTGCCCATAAATTAATAATAGGACTGTAAAATGACCTAAAAGTTCATCCGAACTTACTAACAATAAACTCCTTAAATTGAACTAAAATAACCGTTCAGAAACCGGCCACCAAAAGCCGACACAAGTAACCCCATTGGAGCAACAAAAACCAACTCCCCAGGGCGGGAGGGTGGGTCACGAAAAACTTGAAAGAGGCAGGATTTCCTAGATCTGAAGACTATATGTATGTCAGACCGGCCCCTATACAGAATCCAGCCAATCACAATCCAGGCAGTTTCCCTTACGTTCCTCCCACAAAAACTGTAACCCCTTCTGTGCCAGAGTGATGCATTAAGAGGCGTGCCGCATGCCCAGCGATGAGTTTATGTTGTCTCGGCCACATTCATGACCTACGCAATCTTAAACTTCACACGTCAGATGCATACGCACGCCACTCAAGCACACTTATCTTAGTAAATAAAGACACAACAACCGTAATTGGCGTGAAAGGGGTCAGCTTTTTATTTTGAATGAGAGGGAGGCCTATTAATACTAAAACTAAAAATGCAGACTTCCCTCTCTAACTAAGGTGGCGGGGAGAAGAACGGGTAATCCAAAATTATATGACGAAATAGAGCAATGAACATGTGTGTGTGAGGGGGCCTTCTGCCCCAGATGTTCCGGGATCGGCCTCCTGCCTCCATCCCAGACATCGTAAATCCAAAATCCAAGGCCAGGGGTCGACCTTCTGCCACTACCCCTGTCCACCAACAGTTGTAGGGACGGAGGTACGCTCCGCCCTTACGGGTTAAAAAATAGGGCCACCGGCCCCGATATCCACACATGTTTATGATCTATCATATGGGCCCACCAGGTACGGTGGTGCCCATAAATTAATAATAGGACTGTAAAATGACCTCCCCCGAACTTACTAACAATAAACTCCTTAAGTTGAACTAAAATAACCGTTCAGAAACCGGCCAACTGCCAGGTTACCAACCTGCCACTGCCACCTGAACCGAAAACTCAACTCAACTAAACAAAACAGAATACGAAGAAAACTCACTCAACTCAAACTAAAGAAAACAGAATACGAAACTAAAAAAGACCTCAAGACCCGGCGCACCAGAGAAATTGCCACCCCCGGCCGACAAGCCATATAAGCTCGGATCCAGCCGCCTGCCTGCAAAAGAAGGGTGTTAGGCCCACCACTGAGGTTAAGAAACAAAATATAAGGGGAAATTGTGTAACCTAACCTGCATCCCTAACAGGAAGGGGGGGGGGGGAGGCGGGTCGCCCAATTTGACTTGAGGCAAAAACGCAAAACTTCGTCAGCCGGCAAAAGCCGTAATTAAAACTAACGATAAAACAAAAATTCCTCAAGGCCCCCGCAATTGCAAAGTGCAACTGCGACGAGCGGCTAATCCTCAAAAGGGCGCACTGGGAGGAAAAGGCCTGATATAGCGTCTGACTGCACCAGACCTCCACCTACCCAGTGCCCGGACATCGACTTCGGACCAACCCGCCGCAGCGGCTGCCGAAGCAGCGCTGATGCGGAAAGAGTGAGCCCCATAGCCGGCCAGAGATAGACCCAGGTATAAAATACAACGTGCCAAAACCAACAGGAATTGATACCTAGTCAACGGGGAACCGCCACAATGGACGAGCCACCCGGGAGGGCGCTGGAGGCCGTACAGACGAATAAGACCGGGCCGCGAGAACTGGACAAATGGCCCGCACACGAGCCCGACCCCACTCGAACCCACAGCCCCCTGCCCACTACGTCGGTCTTGGAGCGCTGCATCCCACACCACAAACCGTCGGGGCATACGACGACGTGGGCCGCCAGCATGGGCGAGGCAGAAGTCCGCGATACGGACACCCACTCACCCACCCTGAAAGGCCATCGTAAAGGCCGCCATGAAGAGGCGAACCTCGTATCCCCGCATTGTATCCCCGTTTCGTGAGCGCGGAATCCTACACCGCAAACCGTCGAGGCGTATGTTGACGGCTGTTATTGACGGAAAGGAAGGCTTATTAAATCCAAACTTGGATGAAAAACTCTCACTAACGGAGGGACGGTTAAAATATTGATCACACATAGCAGAAAGCATACAGCACATGAAAATAAAATATCTCAAAATTAGAAGTGAAATAATATCCTAAATGTTGTAGGGCCTGCTGCCCCGATGTTCCAGGATTGGCCTTCTGCCACCATCCCTGAAGGCCGGCTGCCCAGATGTTCAGGGATCGGCCTGCTGCCACCATCCCTGACATCCCGAATCCAATGCAACTATGGGCCATCTGCCTCGTGAGGGGTCTTACTAAGGCCGCTCCCAAGCGGCCAGACAAGCCGCGAAAGTTGCAGGAGCCAAAGACCTGTGGGCTAAGTCCTCCAATCCGCAGAAGTCCCTTTGGATTAGAGCTGTAGGAGCCAACTGCCTAAACCGCTGCCAGTCGACGCGAGAAAAGTATCATCAATGTCGTTGCACTCGGCCGGGACATGCGCGGCTCGCAACGGAATGTTGTTCACCCAGCATAGCAAGACTATCTGTGCGAAGACCAGCAGTACCGGCAAGGATGTGGACTCCTGCCTAATGATGGCAAAAGCCACGGCCGAACTGGTCGCACCAGAAGACCCCCTGTGTGTTACGCAGGGCATAGCGCCAGAGCTCCGATGCGCCCAGTACGGGAAAAATATACAGCGCCCAGTACGGGAAAAATATACAGCGATAGCAAGTGTGTCAGGAAGCGCTCGCTAATCGCAAGCACCAGAGGTGTCCTTGAAAAGCTCCAGGGAGGCGCCAGACACGACCGCCTCCCACCCAACACAGACGCAGCTGAAACTAACCAGAAATTCATCCCTTGTACGTAATTCGCCGAATTTCGAGGGACAATCTGAGAAAAGTGATGCGGGCGTCGAATCCCAACTGTCGCCCGCTCCAATCCTGCAAGCAAAATTAAACAGGCCCAATAGGGATTGAGCCCGCATGAAAATAAGCTTGGCCGCAGCAAGTGCGTAAAGGATGTCATCGTGAAGACGTAACACCGTGTCCACTGGGAGCCTACAGAGCCCGGCGACCGAATAAATCTGAATTCCGAGATAAACTACGGATGCAGAGGGCCATAAAGCCGCTCAGGC
This sequence comes from Pseudophryne corroboree, assembly GCF_028390025.1. Lineage (NCBI taxonomy): Eukaryota > Metazoa > Chordata > Amphibia > Anura > Myobatrachidae > Pseudophryne > Pseudophryne corroboree. Next base: position 61,529,179 of record NC_086450.1, on the reverse strand, counting down.
ATCACCGGAACACCGAAGTGTGCGAAGAGGGCGAGTGCCCTCCGTAAGAAGCTAGTGCAGCGATCCGAGTCCTGTGGCACGATAAAAAGGAAATCATCCCAGCCGTGCGAAATTCGCCGTTGCTCGTCCTATGCTCCCCCCACCAAGGGAGGAAAGAACTGAATCCCTCGAAGTATGCGCAAGAGAGAGAACAACCCATAGGGAGGCACCGATTCTAATAGCCATCGTCAAATTTAACGAACCCATAAACCGAAAGGCAGAAGGGTGCAGAGGGAGAAGACGAAATGCTGACTGGATGTCCAAGTTACACATCACGACCCCCCGTACCAAAGGACCTAATGGTGGCTATGGCCGAATCAAAGGACAGGTAAATGACCCTACACCAATCATCGGTGTACTGATGACCCCAGGGGACAGGAAGATTTTGTAGGAGCCTAAATGTGCCCGCGGACTTCTGGGGCACTATCCCGATGGGGAACAAGATCAAACCCGGTAAGGGAGGGGTCCGTAAAAGGGGGGGGGTTATCATCCAGCCCAACGACAGCTCACCCGGAAGGTTTAGCGGAGCATGTCCGGAAACTCCCTAGCTGAACGCAGGTTCAAACCAGCCCCGGGACCTACTAGCCCAGAAATCGGTAATGGGAAACTGGAGGTGAAACCCGAGACCAAAAATTGGGTGGCCACCCGCCGCGGGTACCCTCGCAGCCAGGGTATGAGCGCCAGTAATCTGAATTGGGGTGGGGGCCAAGGCCAGCACCTGGGGCCGCGGGAACGCGACTCTGCCGGGCCTGCGGGCCCGAATTACCCATTGTCCCAGGACTGGTGCAGTCCTTGATGCCATGGGCTCCGCCACATCCGATGCAGGAGTGACAAAAACGACATCGACCACCCAACTCACAGTGGGCATTACCGAAATAGAAGCATTCACCATGCCCCGTGCGCGATGGACCCGCTCGAAGAACGGCAGAACGAGAGCCAGGCCGATTTCGCTCTCTTCTTGCCATCCCGCCGTCCTCGGTGCCTCGGAACCCTGTGTGAGCTCCGAACCTAATTCGATATCCTTTAGTAGATCTCCCGGCCATGCTGTTTGCGCCGGAAGCCCTTACCGTAACGCCGCTAAGCCGACCCCTTATACTCATGGTACAGTACGTGTATAAGGAATTGGTAGCGCACTAGGGTCCTGTGCTTGTCCGGACGCGTCTCTAAAGAACACGCCATGAAGATTAACATGCACCTAACTCAAGTAGGGGGGTTCGCAAAGCGTCTTTGCTGCCCAGTCCTTTTTTTTTTTCTAGGCGAAAGCAAAGCTTTAGGAGCATCGCCAGGAAGGGCGAAGATATGGACGTATTGGCCCTACGGATCCTGCCCCAGACCTGGGGCCTTAAACCACGTTGCACCGCCGTGTTAGCGCAGTGACCGGTGTCCGACTCAACCGACACTTGCGAGGTGGAAGAGGTTGAACACCGACGCACACGCCGTTTGACCCTGTGTAAACCGCCGTCGGAGGAGGACACCCCCTCCGAGGACGTGGAGCCAAGGGATGAGTCTGTGCCCCCGATGCCTACGCCTGTGTCTACGGCGCTTGGCAGAAAACCTTACACATATTGTCACCCACGCTAGGGGAGCGGGCTGAGGACTAGATCCCAACCCGCTACGGGGGGTAACTGCACTACCCCGGGACCAGTCAGGGTGCGATGAAGACTCACCTGCACGAGAAGCAACTCCGTCCGTCCCTGCACCCACCGGATGACTTGCTGAGGCATCGGCCGACTCCATTCCAGTCCCAACGTCCAAGACTGGGGAAACAAAAGAGACATTGTTCCTGGGACCCCCATCGGTCCCGCAGCTGCCGCGAGCGTTCCGCCAGAGGACAGGAGCTTCAGAAGTGTCTGCACAATGCTATCAGCCAAAGAAGCGATTGCCGGCCCTTGACCCCCGGGTACGGAGGATGCAAAGGGGGGCACCGCCGACACGACTGCGGCCCGAATGGCGGACAAGACGGTGACGTCCATCAAAGGTGCGGACACCGTCGCTCTAAGCTCAGACACGGCCCGCGAGTCCCGCGCCCCCACAGGAGGTTCACAAACCACCCGTAGGGAGCCAGGACCCGGAAGAACCCTCGCTGTCGGGTATAACGTCTTCGCAGTCCTGCTGCAATGAGCTCTGCCTGACCGCCTGCGCTGCGACCCCTTCCTATCTCGATCATTGGACTCACGATAAAATACCCGAGTGCCGTAACTACTAGAAAGATGCAGCGCATAGTCCGACAGAGGGCTGTCCGCAGCAGCGTACGAGTTCTCAGTAGGGACGCGGTGAGGGACAGACAACCCTGTACCCGCCAGTGAACGCTGGGCTGGGCACCTTAGCCTAGGACCGGCCGGGACGCCACGGCTGGTGGCGTCACAGTACGACGCGCGTGTAACCCCAGATGGAGGCGGAGCCACAGGTCCAACCACGGCAGGAGGGGGCTGGTGACCTCTCCCACTGCGGGCGGACGCGGAGCGTTCCTGCGCGACAGCCCCTGAAAGTTCCACCGGCGGCACCGCCCCATCAGCCAACGGCAGAGCGGGCGCGTCGCGCCGCCCCGCCCAACCCGTCCCTGAGCAGGGACATTACATCACCACCGGGCCCAGCAAGAGGAGGTCTCCCTGGGGGTTCCCAGGTGCGGGCCCGAGATATGGCAGTACGCGCGCGCTGCACGGACCCACCGCGTCCGGCAGCCGCGCGACTCCCGCCCATCCAGAGGAGAGGGGGCGTGGGTCATGGAGGCCGCCCCCACTGTGGTGGATTAGCTAAAATGCAACACGCGCGTGCTGGCCGGACAAACCGCGTCCGGCAGCCGCACGACCCCCCGTATGCCCAGCGGCAGGGACAGAGACGAAGAGAGCGGCCGTAAGAGACCACGGGCGTGCGGCCGAGCCTGGCCGCGCACGCCACGGGTCTCCTGCACTGCAGGCACGGCATGCCTGCCCTGAGCCGGCCGGACCACAGCGCGGGCGGGCAAGTACAGCTGCGGCGCCAAGGGGATCCCACGCTTTAGGTGCTGCCAGCCCGCTCCGCTCGGCCGGACCCCGGAGAAGCCCAGCAGCCGAGCAGGCAGGACAGCGCTGCCCTGGGTCTGCAGCCATAAGTAACACAAATAGAACAGGGAAAGAGAAAGGAGAAGGGGTGAAAGTAGGGGAGAAGGAGGTAGAACAGGAGTAGAGTTTAGTAGAAGATACAGAGAGAAGTATAGATAAGGAGAGCAGAGGGAAAGATGAGAGGATAAAAGAATTATTATGCAGCAATAAAACACTGTGTATAAGATGTACTCAACAGTTCCACGAAAAACTTGAAAGAGGCAGGATTTCCTAGCTCTGAAGACTATATGTATGTCAGACCGGCCCCTATACAGAATTCAGCCAATCACAATCCAGGCAGTTTCCCTTACGTTCCTCCCACAAAAACTGTAACCCCTTCCGTGCCAGAGTGATGCATTAAGAGGCGTGCCGCATGCCCAGCGGTGAATTTATGTTGTCTCGGCCACATTCATGACCTACGCAATCTTTCGGCCACTGTTTTGCCTATAACTGCCTGTGGGAGGAGGCATAGAGGGGAGGAGCCAGCACACCCAGTTGAAGAAATTTAAAGTGCACCGGCTCCTTTGGACCCGTCTATACCCCATCGTACTAATCTGTCCCCAATATCGCTTATGGACTACGAGAAAAGGATTTACCGGTAGGTATTTAAAATCCTATTATTGTTTCTTTTAAAATGTAACATGCCACCACATGTTGGCTAGACCCCCAATTCAGTATTCAGTATAAGGGAGGGGGGCACCAAAACATGCCCTTGCTCTGGGCACCATGGCGCCTAGCTACACCTCTGGCAGAGAGGGGTGCTGCTGCAGCAGTTGGGGTAGAGAGAGATGTTACAGCATCAGTGTAGAGATAAGTGCTGCAGCAGCAGGGGCAGAAAGAGGTGCTGAAGCAGCTGCTGCAGAGAAAGGTACCGCAGCAGAGAGAGGTGTTGCAGAATCAATGTAGAGAGAAATATTGTAGCAGCTGGAGCAGAGAGAGGTTCCGCAGAAGCCAGGGCAGAAAGAGGTTCTGCAACTGCTAGGACAGAGAGAGCTGCTGCAACATCTGAAGTAAAGACTAGAGATGAGCGGGTTCGGTTTCTCTGAATCCGAACCCGCCCGAACTTCATGTTTTTTTACACGGGTCCGAGCGACTCGGATCTTCCCGCCTTGCTCGGTTAACCCGAGCGCGCCCGAACGTCATCATCACGCTGTCGGATTCTCGTGAGGCTCGGATTCTATCGCGAGACTCGGATTCTATATAAGGAGCCGCGCGTCGCGGCCATTTTCACACGTGCATTGAGATTGATAGGGAGAGGACGTGGCTGGCGTCCTCTCCGTTTAGAAATTAAAATAGATAGGAGAGTGAGAGTGAGACACTTCATTTACTTACTGGAGCTTAGGAGGAGTTATACTAGTGACTGATGACCAGTGACCTGACCACCAGTGCAGTTTTATAATTTATTATTATTTAATAATCCGTTCTGTTCTTGTTCTCTGCCTGAAAAAAACGATACACAGTGACTCAGTCACACTCACATACCATATCTGTGCTCAGCCCAGTGTGCTGCATCATCTATGTATAATATCTGACTGTGCTCACACAGCTTAATTGTGGGGGAGACTGGGGAGCAGTTATAGGTTATAGCAGGAGCCGGGAGTACATATTAAACAGTGCACACTTTTGCTGCCAGAGTGCCACTGCCAGTGTGACTGACCACTGACCACTGTGACCAGTGACCTGACCACACTGACCACCAGTATAGTATATTGTGATTGAATGTCTGCCTGAAAAAGTACACTCGTCGTGTGACTTGTGTGGTGTTTTTTTATTCTATAAAAATTAAAAAACTCATTCTGCTGACAGACAGTGTCCAGCAGGTCCGTCATTATATAATATATACCTGTCCGGCTGCAGTAGTGATATATATATATTTTTTATATCATTATTTATCATCCAGTCTATACTAGCAGCAGACACAGTACGGTAGTTCACGGCTGTAGCTACCTCTGTGTCGGCACTCGGCAGTCCATCCATAATTGTATACCACCTACCCGTGGTTTTTTTTTCTTTCTTCTTTATACATACTACATCTCATTATCATCCAGTCTATATTAGCAGCAGACACAGTACAGTACGGTAGTCCACGGCTGTAGCTACCTCTGTGTCGGCACTCGGCAGTCCATCCATAATTGTATACCACCTACCCGTGGTTTTTTTTTTCTTTCTTCTTTATACATACTACATCTCATTATCATCCAGTCTATATTAGCAGCAGACACAGTACAGTACGGTAGTCCACGGCTGTAGCTACCTCTGTGTCGGCACTCGGCAGTCCATCCATAATTGTATACCACCTACCCGTGGTTTTTTTTTTCTTTCTTCTTTATACATACTACATCTCATTATCAACCAGTCTATATTAGCAGCAGACACAGTACGGTAGTTCACGGCTGTAGCTACCTCTGTGTCGGCACTCGGCAGTCCATCCATAATTGTATACCACCTACCCGTGGTTTTTATTTTTCTTTCTTCTTTATACATACTACATCTCATTATCATCCAGTCTATATTAGCAGCAGACACAGTACAGTACGGTAGTCCACGGCTGTAGCTACCTCTGTGTCGGCACTCGGCAGTCCATCCATAATTGTATACCACCTACCCGTGGTTTTTTTTTTCTTTCTTCTTTATACATACTACATCTCATTATCAACCAGTCTATATTAGCAGCAGACACAGTACGGTAGTTCACGGCTGTAGCTACCTCTGTGTCGGCACTCGGCAGTCCATCCATAATTGTATACCACCTACCCGTGGTTTTTTTTTCTTTCTTCTTTATACATACTACATCTCATTATCATCCAGTCTATATTAGCAGCAGACACAGTACAGTACGGTAGTCCACGGCTGTAGCTATCTCTGTGTCGGCACTCGGCAGTCCATCCATAATTGTATACCACCTACCCGTGGTTTTTTTTTCCTTTCTTCTTTATACATACTACATCTCATTATCAACCAGTCTATATTAGCAGCAGACACAGTACAGTACGGTAGTCCACGGCTGTAGCTACCTCTGTGTCGGCACTCGGCAGTCCATCCATAATTGTATACCACCTACCCGTGGTTTTTTTTTTCTTTCTTCTTTATACATACTACATCTCATTATCAACCAGTCTATATTAGCAGCAGACACAGTACGGTAGTTCACGGCTGTAGCTACCTCTGTGTCGGCACTCGGCAGTCCATCCATAATTGTATACCACCTACCCGTGGTTTTTATTTTTCTTTCTTCTTTATACATACTACATCTCATTATCATCCAGTCTATATTAGCAGCAGACACAGTACAGTACGGTAGTCCATGGCTGTAGCTACCTCTGTGTCGGCACTCGGCAGTCCATCCATAATTGTATACCACCTACCCGTGTTTTTTTTTTCTTCTTTATACATACTACATCTCATTATCAACCAGTCTATATTAGCAGCAGACACAGTACGGTAGTTCACGGCTGTAGCTACCTCTGTGTCGGCACTCGGCAGTCCATCCATAATTGTATACCACCTACCCGTGGTTTTTTTTTTCTTTCTTCTTTATACATACTACATCTCATTATCATCCAGTCTATATTAGCAGCAGACACAGTACAGTACGGTAGTCCACGGCTGTAGCTACCTCTGTGTCGGCACTCGGCAGTCCATCCATAATTGTATACCACCTACCCGTGGTTTTTATTTTTCTTTCTTCTTTATACATACTACATCTCATTATCATCCAGTCTATATTAGCAGCAGACACAGTACAGTACGGTAGTCCATGGCTGTAGCTACCTCTGTGTCGGCACTCGGCAGTCCATCCATAATTGTATACCACCTACCCGTGTTTTTTTTTTCTTCTTTATACATACTACATCTCATTATCAACCAGTCTATATTAGCAGCAGACACAGTACGGTAGTTCACGGCTGTAGCTACCTCTGTGTCGGCACTCGGCAGTCCATCCATAATTGTATACCACCTACCCGTGGTTTTTTTTTTCTTTCTTCTTTATACATACTACATCTCATTATCATCCAGTCTATATTAGCAGCAGACACAGTACAGTACGGTAGTCCACGGCTGTAGCTACCTCTGTGTCGGCACTCGGCAGTCCATCCATAATTGTATACCACCTACCCGTGGTTTTTATTTTTCTTTCTTCTTTATACATACTACATCTCATTATCATCCAGTCTATATTAGCAGCAGACACAGTACAGTACGGTAGTCCACGGCTGTAGCTACCTCTGTGTCGGCACTCGGCAGTCCATCCATAATTGTATACCACCTACCCGTGGTTTTTTTTTTCTTTCTTCTTTATACATACTACATCTCATTATCAACCAGTCTATATTAGCAGCAGACACAGTACGGTAGTTCACGGCTGTAGCTACCTCTGTGTCGGCACTCGGCAGTCCATCCATAATTGTATACCACCTACCCGTGGTTTTTTTTTTCTTTCTTCTTTATACATACTACATCTCATTATCATCCAGTCTATATTAGCAGCAGACACAGTACAGTACGGTAGTCCACGGCTGTAGCTACCTCTGTGTCGGCACTCGGCAGTCCATCCATAATTATATACCACCTACCCGTGGTTTTTATTTTTCTTTCTTCTTTATACATACTACATCTCATTATCATCCAGTCTATATTAGCAGCAGACACAGTACAGTACGGTAGTCCACGGCTGTAGCAACCTCTGTGTCGGCACTCGGCAGTCCATCCATAATTGTATACCACCTACCCGTGGTTTTTTTTTTCTTTCTTCTTTATACATACTACATCTCATTATCAACCAGTCTATATTAGCAGCAGACACAGTACGGTAGTTCACGGCTGTAGCTACCTCTGTGTCGGCACTCGGCAGTCCATCCATAATTGTATACCACCTACCCGTGGTTTTTTTTTCTTTCTTCTTTATACATACTACATCTCATTATCATCCAGTCTATATTAGCAGCAGACACAGTACAGTACGGTAGTCCACGGCTGTAGCTACCTCTGTGTCGGCACTCGGCAGTCCATCCATAATTGTATACCACCTACCCGTGGTTTTTTTTTTCTTTCTTCTTTATACATACTACATCTCATTATCAACCAGTCTATATTAGCAGCAGACACAGTACGGTAGTTCACGGCTGTAGCTACCTCTGTGTCGGCACTCGGCAGTCCATCCATAATTGTATACCACCTACCCGTGGTTTTTTTTTCTTTCTTCTTTATACATACTACATCTCATTATCATCCAGTCTATATTAGCAGCAGACACAGTACAGTACGGTAGTCCACGGCTGTAGCTACCTCTGTGTCGGCACTCGGCAGTCCATCCATAATTGTATACCACCTACCCGTGGTTTTTTTTTCTTTCTTCTTTATACATACTACATCTCATTATCAACCAGTCTATATTAGCAGCAGACACAGTACAGTACGGTAGTCCACGGCTGTAGCTACCTCTGTGTCGGCACTCGGCAGTCCATCCATAATTGTATACCACCTACCCGTGGTTTTTTTTTTTTTTCTTCTTTATACATACTACATCTCATTATCAACCAGTCTATATTAGCAGCAGACACAGTACAGTACGGTAGTCCACGGCTGTAGCTACCTCTGTGTCGGCACTCGGCAGTCCATCCATAATTGTATACTAGTATCCATCCATCTCCATTGTTTACCTGAGGTGCCTTTTAGTTGTGCCTATTAAAATATGGAGAACAAAAATGTTGAGGTTCCAAAATTAGGGAAAGATCAAGATCCACTTCCACCTCGTGCTGAAGCTGCTGCCACTAGTCATGGCCGAGACGATGAAATGCCAGCAACGTCGTCTGCCAAGGCCGATGCCCAATGTCATAGTACAGAGCATGTAAAATCCAAAACACCAAATATCAGTAAAAAAAGGACTCCAAAACCTAAAATAAAATTGTCGGAGGAGAAGCGTAAACTTGCCAATATGCCATTTACCACACGGAGTGGCAAGGAACGTCTGAGGCCCTGGCCTATGTTCATGGCTAGTGGTTCAGCTTCACATGAGGATGGAAGCACTCAGCCTCTCGCTAGAAAACTGAAAAGACTCAAGCTGGCAAAAGCACCGCAAAGAACTGTGCGTTCTTCGAAATCCCAAATCCACAAGGAGAGTCCAATTGTGTCGGTTGCGATGCCTGACCTTCCCAACACTGGACGTGAAGAGCATGCGCCTTCCACCATTTGCACGCCCCCTGCAAGTGCTGGAAGGAGCACCCGCAGTCCAGTTCCTGATAGTCAGATTGAAGATGTCAGTGTTGAAGTACACCAGGATGAGGAGGATATGGGTGTTGCTGGCACTGGGGAGGAAATTGACCAGGAGGATTCTGATGGTGAGGTGGTTTGTTTAAGTCAGGCACCCGGGGAGACACCTGTTGTCCGTGGGAGGAATATGGCCGTTGACATGCCTGGTGAAAATACCAAAAAAATCAGCTCTTCGGTGTGGAAGTATTTCAACAGAAATGCGGACAACAGGTGTCAAGCCGTGTGTTGCCTTTGTCAAGCTGTAATAAGTAGGGGTAAGGACGTTAACCACCTCGGAACATCCTCCCTTATACGTCACCTGCAGCGCATTCATAATAAGTCAGTGACAAGTTCAAAAACTTTGGGCGACAGCGGAAGCAGTCCACTGACCAGTAAATCCCTTCCTCTTGTAACCAAGCTCACGCAAACCACCCCACCAACTCCCTCAGTGTCAATTTCCTCCTTCCCCAGGAATGCCAATAGTCCTGCAGGCCATGTCACTGGCAATTCTGACGAGTCCTCTCCTGCCTGGGATTCCTCCGATGCATCCTTGCGTGTAACGCCTACTGCTGCTGGCGCTGCTGTTGTTGCTGCTGGGAGTCGATGGTCATCCCAGAGGGGAAGTCGTAAGCCCACTTGTACTACTTCCAGTAAGCAATTGACTGTTCAACAGTCCTTTGCGAGGAAGATGAAATATCACAGCAGTCATCCTGCTGCAAAGCGGATAACTGAGGCCTTGACAACTATGTTGGTGTTAGACGTGCGTCCGGTATCCGCCGTTAGTTCACAGGGAACTAGACAATTTATTGAGGCAGTGTGCCCCCGTTACCAAATACCATCTAGGTTCCACTTCTCTAGGCAGGCGATACCGAGAATGTACACGGACGTCAGAAAAAGACTCACCAGTGTCCTAAAAAATGCAGTTGTACCCAATGTCCACTTAACCACGGACATGTGGACAAGTGGAGCAGGGCAGGGTCAGGACTATATGACTGTGACAGCCCACTGGGTAGATGTATGGACTCCCGCCGCAAGAACAGCAGCGGCGGCACCAGTAGCAGCATCTCGCAAACGCCAACTCTTTCCTAGGCAGGCTACGCTTTGTATCACCGCTTTCCAGAATACGCACACAGCTGAAAACCTCTTACGGCAACTGAGGAAGATCATCGCGGAATGGCTTACCCCAATTGGACTCTCCTGTGGATTTGTGGCATCGGAAAACGCCAGCAATATTGTGTGTGCATTAAATATGGGCAAATTCCGCACGTCCCATGTTTTGCACATACCTTGAATTTGGTGGTGCAGAATTTTTTAAAAAACGACAGGGGCGTGCAAGAGATGCTGTCGGTGGCCAGAAGAATTGCGGGACACTTTCGGCGTACAGGCACCACGTACAGAAGACTGGAGCACCACCAAAAATGCCTGAACCTGCCCTGCCATCATCTGAAGCAAGAAGTGGTAACGAGGTGGAATTCAACCCTCTATATGCTTCAGAGGTTGGAGGAGCAGCAAAAGTCCATTCAAGCCTATACAATTGAGCACGATATAGGAGGTGGAATGCACCTGTCTCAAGCGCAGTGGAGAATGATTTCAACGTTGTGCAAGGTTCTGATGCCCTTTGAACTTGCCACACGTGAAGTCAGTTCAGACACTGCCAGCCTGAGTCAGGTCATTCCCCTCATCAGGCTTTTGCAGAAGAAGCTGGAGACATTGAAGGAGGAGCTAACACGGAGCGATTCCGCTAGGCATGTGGGACTTGTGGATGGAGCCCTTAATTCGCTTAACAAGGATTCACGGGTGGTCAATCTGTTGAAATCAGAGCACTACATTTTGGCCACCGTGCTCGATCCTAGATTTAAAGCCTACCTTGGATCTCTCTTTCCGGCAGACACAAGTCTGCTGGGGTTGAAAGACCTGCTGGTGAGAAAATTGTCAAGTCAAGCGGAACGCGACCTGTCAACATCTCCTCCTTCACATTCTCCCGCAACTGGGGGTGCGAGGAAAAGGCTCAGAATTCCGAGCCCACCCGCTGGCGGTGATGCAGGGCAGTCTGGAGCGACTGCTGATGCTGACATCTGGTCCGGACTGAAGGACCTGACAACGATTACGGACATGTCATCTACTGTCACTGCATATGATTCTCTCAACATTGAAAGAATGGTGGAGGATTATATGAGTGACCGCATCCAAGTAGGCACGTCACACAGTCCGTACTTATACTGGCAGGAAAAAGAGGCAATTTGGAGGCCCTTGCACAAACTGGCTTTATTCTACCTAAGTTGCCCTCCCACAAGTGTGTACTCCGAAAGAGTGTTTAGTGCCGCCGCTCACCTTGTCAGCAATCGGCGTACGAGGTTACATCCAGAAAATGTGGAGAAGATGATGTTCATTAAAATGAATTATAATCAATTCCTCCGCGGAGACATTGACCAGCAGCAATTGCCTCCACAAAGTACACAGGGAGCTGAGATGGTGGATTCCAGTGGGGACGAATTGATAATCTGTGAGGAGGGGGATGTACACGGTGATATATCGGAGGATGATGATGAGGTGGACATCTTGCCTCTGTAGAGCCAGTTTGTGCAAGGAGAGATTAATTGCTTCTTTTTTGGTGGGGGTCCAAACCAACCCGTCATATCAGTCACAGTCGTGTGGCAGACCCTGTCACTGAAATGATGGGTTGGTTAAAGTGTGCATGTCCTGTTTATACAACATAAGGGTGGGTGGGAGGGCCCAAGGACAATTCCATCTTGCACCTCTTTTTTCTTTAATTTTTCTTTGCGTCATGTGCTGTTTGGGGAGGGTTTTTTGGAAGGGCCATCCTGCGTGACACTGCAGTGACACTCCTAGATGGGCCCGGTGTTTGTGTCGGCCACTAGGGTCGCTTATCTTACTCACACAGCTACCTCATTGCGCCTCTTTTTTTCTTTGCGTCATGTGCTGTTTGGGGAGGGTTTTTTGGAAGGGACATCCTGCGTGACACTGCAGTGCCACTCCTAGATGGGCCCGGTGTTTGTGTCGGCCACTAGGGTCGCTTATCTTACTCACACAGCTACCTCATTGCGCCTCTTTTTTTCTTTGCGTCATGTGCTGTTTGGGGAGGGTTTTTTGGAAGGGACATCCTGCGTGACACTGCAGTGACACTCCTAGATGGGCCCGGTGTTTGTGTCGGCCACTAGGGTCGCTTATCTTACTCACACAGCTACCTCATTGCGCCTCTTTTTTTCTTTGCGTCATGTGCTGTTTGGGGAGGGTTTTTTGGAAGGGACATCCTGCGTGACACTGCAGTGACACTCCTAGATGGGCCCGGTGTTTGTGTCGGCCACTAGGGTCGCTTAGCTTAGTCATCCAGCGACCTAGGTGCAACTTTTAGGACTAAAAATAATATTGTGAGGTGTGAGGTATTCAGAATAGACTGAAAATGAGTGTAAATGATGGTTTTTGAGGTTAATAATACTTTGGGATCAAAATGACCCCCAAATTCTATGATTTAAGCTGTTTTTTAGTGTTTTTTGAAAAAAACACCCGAATCCAAAACACACCCGAATCCGACAAAAAAAATTCGGTGAGGTTTTGCCAAAACGCGGTCGAACCCAAAACACGGCCGCGGAACCGAACCCAAAACCAAAACCCAAAACCCGAAAAATTTCCGGCGCTCATCTCTAGTAAAGACATGTGTTGCAACTTCCAGGAAACTGAGAGTTTCTGCAGCAGCAGGGGCAGGGAGTGGTGTGCTGCAGGACAGAAGTGACGCTGCTGCACAGCTATAAGCAGACAGTGAGAAATATAAAGAGGGCGGGCAGAGCTCCGGCATGTGCCGGCTGTCAGTGTCTCCTGCTGTCGCCTCTGGCCTGCCCTGTTCCCTACCTAGACTCCGATTCCGAGTCAGTGTGTGCCCCCTGCTTCTCCTCCCTCCTCCTGCTCTGTGGCTGCCAGTACAGTGGCCCGAGGGAAAGGGATGGTGGTGTAAGTAGAAAAAATGTCTTATAAGTAGTGTGTGTGCTCACCAAAATATGGGTGTGGCCAAATGCCACATGGGGCGTGGCCAATAAAAATGGGGGCGTGATACACATATGGGGGGGGGGGATACACATATGCCCCCACAGTGTCAGATACGCCCCCACCGTGCCAGATATGCCCCACGGTGCCAGATGCACAAATGCCCCACGGTGCCAGATGCACAAATGCCCCCACTATGCCATATATGCCCCTACTCTGCCAGATACACATGCCCCCAGAGTGCCAGATATGCCCCCGCAGTGCCAGATATGCCCCCGCAGTGCCAGATGAACATGCCACCAGAGTTCCAGATATTCTCACCAGAGTTCCAGATATGCCTCCAGTGCCAGATATGCCCCACAGTGCCAGATATACATGCCCCCAGAGTGCCAGATACTCCCACCAGAGTGCCAGACAGTGGCGTAACTACTGCCCCCGCAGTCCTCGCGGTGGCTTGGGGGCGAGGGGCTGCGGGGGCGCCACTGACTTAGAACAGATTGACATGCGGACGAGCGTCCGCATGTCAATCTGCGGTCTCCTCTCCCTCCCTGCTGTGTTGGAGGGACACGGAACGCACATCGCGCGTCTCTCCTGTGTCCCTCCCTGGCTCTCCCCCGGCCGGTCTAAGGAAGTGCCGTTCGTGAGCTCTGATTGGCTCACGAACCGGCACTTCCTTTATTAGACCAGCGGGGGAGAGCCAGGAGGGACACAGGAGAGACGCGCGATGCGCTCCGTGTCCCTCCAACACATGGAAGGGGGGGAGGGCAGGCACTTGGGGCATATACCTGGCACTGTGGGGGGCAGATCTGGCACTGGGGGCATATACCTGGCACTGTGGGGGCAGATCTGGCACTGGGGGCATATACCTGGCACTGTGGGGGCAGATCTGGCACTTGGGGCATATACCTGGCACTGTGGGGGACAGATCTGGCACTGGGGGCATATACCTGGCACTGAGGGGGGCAGATCTGGCACTGGGGGCATATACCTGGCACTGTGGGGGCAAATCTGGCACTGGGGGCATATACCTGGCACTGTGGGGGCAGATCTGGCACTTGGGGCATATACCTGGCACTGTGGGGGACAGATCTGGCACTGGGGGCATATACCTGGCACTGAGGGGGGCAGATCTGACACTGGGGGCATATACCTGGCACTGTGGGGGCAGATCTGGCACTGGGGGCGTATACCTGGCACTGTGGGGGCAGATCTGGCACTTGGGGCATATACCTGGCACTGTGGGGGACAGATCTGGCACTGGGGGCATATACCTGGCACTGTGGGGGGCAGATCTGGCACTGGGGGCATATACCTGGCACTGTGGGGGCAGATCTGGCACTGGGGGCATATACCTGGCACTGGGGGCATATACCTGGCACTGTGGGGGCAGATCTGGCACTGGGGGCATATACCTGGCACTGTGGGGGGAAGATCTGGCACTGGAGGCATATACCTGGCACTGTGGGGGCAGATCTGGCACTAGGGGCATATACCTGGCACTGTGGGGGCAGATCTGGCACTGGGGGCATATACCTGGCACTGTGGGGGCAGATCTGGCACTGGGGGCATATACCTGGCACTGGGGGCAGATCTGGCACTGGGGGCATATACCTGGCACTGTGGGGGGAAGATCTGGCACTGGAGGCATATACCTGGCACTGTGGGGGAATATCTGGCACTGGGGGCATATACCTGGCACTGTGGGGGAATATTTGGCACTGGGGGGAGCAGGCACTGAGGGGGCATATGTGGCACTGTGGGGGAATATCTGGCACTGTGGGGGAATATCTGGCACTGGGGGCATATGTGGCACTGGGAGCATGGCCCTAGCAACAAGCACTACCCCCTAGCAACGAGCATGACACCCAGTGCATGAAACCCCTAGCAACGAGCATGACACCCTGAGCATGAAAACCCCTGGCACCGTGCATGGAACCAAGAGCATGAAACCCCTGGCAACGAGCAGGTAATTTAAAAGTAATTAGAAGCCTTACTGTAGTACTTAATGTGTAATGGGCATTACAGTGTGTGGCATAATGTATCACGGACATTGCGGTGTGTGTCATAATGTATCAGGCATTACGGTGTGTTGTATACTATATCACGGGCATTGTGGTATGTGGTATAATGTCTCAGGATCATTGTGGTGTGTGTCATACTGTGTCACAGACATTGTATGTGCTATAATGTATCAGGGGCATTGCAGTGTGTAGCATAATTTATAACGGGCATTGCGATTCCTGTCATAATGTGTCACAGGCATTACGGTGTGTGGCATAATGTGTCTGGGGCATTACAGTGTGTGCATATTGTGTCATGTGCATTATTGTGTGTGGAATAATGTCTAAGGGCCATTGCAGTATGTGGAATAATGTATACTGGGCATTACTATAAGGAGGAAAAATGACAAATAATGTAAGGGGCATGAATCAGGATTATTTTTCTTTCCTGTGGTGGCCAACGTCTGGGCGTGCAGGTTGCAAAACTGGGGTATAAGGTAGTCTTTTCCTGCAATGCCACGCCCTCCACGCAAAGCCACGCCCATTTCTACAAAGCCACACCCCCTTTTTGCCGGCGCGCGTCTGCGGCGCTCGCATTTTTCTACCTTTGCCAGTGCCAATTACGGGGGTTATGGGGGGGGGGGGGGCGCCGAAGGATTTTTTGGCTTGGGGGAGAAAAATTTCTAGTTACGCCACTGGTGCCAGATATGCCCCCAGTGTCAGATATGCCCCACAGTGCCAAATATACATGCCCCCGCAGTGCCAGATATTCCCACCAGAGTGCCAGATATGCCCCCACAGTGCCAGATATGCCCCTACTTTGCCAGATACACATGCCCTCGGAATGCCAGATATGCCCCCACAGTGCCAGATGTGCTCCCACTTTGCCAGATACACATGCCCCCAGAGTGCCAGATATGCCTCATCAGTGCAACTCACCGCACTGTCTTCTTCTGCTGCTTCTGCTGCTGCTGGGGAGAGGAGAGCACAGCACGTGTCCCTCCTGCCCTCAGTCCGCATCCTCCTGCGGTGGCGGCGGCCCGTATTTTAGATCTGGCGCCGGTCCGCGAGCCAATCAGGGCTTGCGGTACGGCAGCAGCAGCTTCTGATACATCATGACTGCTGGAAGAAGTCTTCAACTAAAATTTAGAAAGTGAGGCAGATGCTGCTGGCGCTTTAAACAGCTGTAGTAGAAATCCATAAAGCCACGATAAAGGTAATGAGAAGGTATATAGCCATACTGAAATAAGCCAAAGCGATTAAAGAGCAGCTGTCCTTCTTCCTTTATAATGTTGTGGACATACTGTATTTATTTTTGCTACTTTCAATCGTACCCAAGAAGGAGTCATTTTATCAGCTGTATTATTTAAATCAAACCTAATAGCAAATGTTGCATTTTTCACTAACAAAACAGATATAAAAAACCCTCAGTTTCTTATGCTTATGACAGTGGTTCTCAAACTGTGTGCCGTGACTCACTGGGAAGCCTCGGGACACTTGCAGGGGTGCCCTGGATTGGTGGTCCAGGACCAGTTCAAATTATTTATGGTCAATGTACTGTAATAGGCAAAACCAATGCCATTTTGGCAATACAGGTTGAGTATCCCTTATATATTCCGAAATAAGGAATATTCCGAAATACTGAATTTTTTGAGTGAGACAGATGGTGAAACTTTATTTTCTGATGGCTCAATGTACACAAACTTTGTTTAATACACAAAGTTATTAAAAATATTGTATTAAATGACCTTCAGGCTGTGTGTATAAGGTGTATATGAAACATAAATGAATTGTGTGAATGTACACACACTTTGTTTAATGCTCAAAGTTATTAAAAATATTGGCTAAAATTACCTTTAGGCTGTGTGTATAAGGTGTATATGAAACATAAATGTATTCTGTGCTTAGACTTAGGTCCCATCACCGTGATATCTCATTATGGTATGCAATTATTCCAAAATACGGAAAAATCCGATATCCAAAATACTTCTAGTCCCAAGCATTTTGGATAAGGGATACTCAACCTGTACCAAAATCTGTGGACAAACAGAAGCAAATCCTGTCCCTCACCACACAACTGACCCTAAGGATGACAAATAAACACAGTATATTAAATGTAATAATTATTTTTACATTTCTCAATAAGGAACTTTTGGCCTAGGGGTGCTGTGAAATTTTTTTTAATATCTAAGGCGCCGTGGCTCAAAAAAGTTTGGGAACCACTGGCCTATGACCTAGTTGGGAGGATGTGTATCTGATGCGTAACACTGGGGAACACAACTTTTGGTGATGGAGATGCTAGACGTTTTTAGGGGGTATTTTGGGGTCGTAGATTCTGAAAATGACATTAGTATGTGCCCATCAGCTCTGCTTATCAAGATATGACATATCCGTACACATTTATACATGTATACATATTGTATTATGCATGTTATGAAGGCCAATCAAAGGAAAGTATGAAGAGAAATCCCAAGAAACTTAGAACACTAACAACAAAACAAAAGTTTCTTCGTTTAGATATGTCGCTGAAACCGCACTTCTGTGATTTCCTGTGATGAGATGTTCCTGGACATTAGCGGTGGATGCACCAACAGTGGTCCACCATCATATGAGTATCACATCGTCCACGGTAAGGTGCTTCTATTGTCCTTCTTTCCTGGTAAAAACGATCACCCTGTTTGTTGCTTACATCGCCAAAGACAATGTGCAACTCGATCCAAGTGACTGTGGAGGTTTGATGCTCATGTTACAACTGAGTAAGCATATTCTCAACAAGGACAGTGTCGTTAACGGCATAAAAGTTCCCAAGAAAAGTCTGAACACGTAAAGTACACATGCAAACATCAACAGAACTTCAGCAAAATCATAAGTATATCTAAAGTGGGTGTGGTTAATTAGGTCGACATGAGTTTTTTTACTTTTTTTGGTGACGTTTACTTCGTAAAGTGACTGGGAACCCCAATTAGTGCACCGTGTCCCCTTGCATGGCTTGCTTCGCCACTGCTGCGCTTGGCACAGGTTACCATCCCCAATTGTAGTCCATGTGGATCGTTAAGTATGAAAAAGGTCAAAAAAATGGGGGGGGGGGGGGAAATTGTGAAAAACTCATGTCGACCTTTTCCCACGTCGACCTAATGACCATGTCGACCTAGTGACCATGTCAACCTAATGCATGTCGACCAAACGTGGTTGACCCAATGTATGTCGACCTAACTCATGTCGACCTAATGACCGCCATCCATATAAAGTAATAATAAGAACAATAAGAAATTATGTCAGCAATACAGGTTGAGTATCCCTTATCCAAAATGCTTGGGACCAGAGGTATTTTGGATATGGGATTTTTCCGTATTTTGGAATAATTGCATACCATAATGAGATATCATGGCGATGGGACCCAAGTATAAGCACAGAATGCATTTATGTTTCATATACACCTTATACACACAGCCTGAAGGTAATTTTAGCCAATATTTTTAGTAACTTTGTGCATTAAACAAAGTGTGTCTACATTCACACAATTCATTTATGTTTCATAATCATATACACCTTATATACACAGTCTGAAGGTCATTTAATACAATATTTTTAATAACTGTGTGTATTAAACAAAGTTTGTGTACATTGAGCCATCAGAAAACAAAAGTTTCACTATCTCACTCTCGCTCAAAAAAGTCCGTATTTCAGAATATTCTGTATTTCGGATATTTGGATATGGGATACTCAACCTGTATCTCAAAAACTAGAGCTCCTAGAAAGAAATGGACGGTATTTTCGGAATCAGTGGCACACAAATACCCAGAATCAGGTAAATAAAATTTCAGGCACCACGTAAAAATATATATTTCTGCCCCAAGATCATGTTATTTTGGGACTCAGTCGCACACTTGATAAGTACAGTGCTCCAATCCCAGATATCTAAAGACCCTTGGTCTTTTCTGCTGGGCCTTCCCGTTATTAACACACCTCCAAATACCGGTAAATTACTGACACAGATTTTAAATGCTGCTCGCTGCTCAATTGCTCTCCATTGGAAAAAGAAGGAGGCCCCCCCTATTAAGATGGTCATTGATAAAGTATGGTACTTCGCAAGCATGGAAAAAATCACTGCATACCTCCATAACAGATCTTTCCAGTTTCTTGTGGT
This sequence comes from Pseudophryne corroboree, assembly GCF_028390025.1. Lineage (NCBI taxonomy): Eukaryota > Metazoa > Chordata > Amphibia > Anura > Myobatrachidae > Pseudophryne > Pseudophryne corroboree. The sequence goes on along the minus strand of NC_086450.1, from coordinate 61,509,665 downwards.
TTGGGAATTATGGTTCAACTCTCAAGCTCCAGCACGTAGAACGCGCGCCCCTGGGGGCTCCGCGGCACTTCTACTGTGATCTTAGTAGTCTCGCCTCCCATAGAGTAGGTGTGTGACCGTCCTTAATACCACCTTTTCGTGTACCTTAAGTATTGCCTCCTATTTTACACTGGCGCTCAGAGCGGTATTTGCTGTATATAGAGACGCGCCGGCGGACCCACCGACTCTGTCTCTTTTCTTCCTACTCTATACTTTCCTCGTCTTTCCTTTCTCTTCTTTTCTCGCTTTCTCTTTATTCTTCTTTTCCCTACTGATACAGCCACGAGATTGTTTTTATTTTTATTTTTTTGGTTCCTAATTAATCAAAGTGCTTTGGTCGCTTTCGATGTATACTTTATCTCTATTTCCTTTATTATCAACACAATGTTTTTTCAATATTGGAACCCCATGATCTCTGTTTTTAGATTATATCTCTGCTATAAAAATAATGTTGTTTTACGGATATACCCTCCCCACCTGTTGTGGGGGGCTAATGTAACCCTGTATAACTTGAAAATGAAATAAACAATTAAAAAAATAAAATATATATATATATTTCTCTTACGTCCTAGAGGATGCTGGGGACTCCGTAAGGACCATGGGGGTATAGACGGGCTCCGCAGGAGATAGGGCACCTAAAAGAACTTTGACTATGGGTGTGCACTGGCTCCTCCCTCTATGCCCCTCCTCCAGACCTCAGTTAGATTCTGTACCCAGAGGAGAATGGGTGCACTGCAGAGAGCTCTCAAGAGTTTGCTGTTTTAAAGAATTTTGTTAGGTTTTTTTATTTTCAGGGAGTCCTGTTGCCAACAGGCTCCCTGCATCGTGGGACTGAGGAGAGAGAAGCAGAGCTGGCTTGTAAGGTTGGGCACTGCTTCTAGGCTACTGGACACCATTAGCTCCAGAGGGAGTCGGAACACAGGTCTCACCTGGGGTTCGTCCCGGAGCCGCGCCGCCGTCCTCCTCACAGATGCCGAAGATAGAAGCCGGGTGAGTATTGAGGAAAAGACTTCAGGCGGCAGAAGACATCAGATCTGGTAAGCGCGCAGCGGTAAGCTGCGCGCCATTGCTCCCAGACACACACACACAAGAGGCACTGTAGGGTGCAGGGCGCAGGGGGGGGCGCCCTGGGCAGCAATAAACCTCTATTTGGGCATAAATATGTTGGATTAGGCTGTGGGACAGTAAATCCACGGACCCCCGCCATTTTCTTACAATATCATAAGGGGACCGAAGCCCACCGTCGGGTGGGCGGGGCTTGATCCTCGGCACTAACCAGCGCCATTTTCTCCACAGAGGCTGCACGAGAAAACGCTGGCTCCCTGTTCTCTCCCCTGCTGAGCTTCACAGGCTGGAAAAAAAGAGGAGGGGGGCACATTGGCGACGCAGTGAGTGGAGATTAACATTATAAATATATAAAAGCGCTATCTGGTCATATATTCCAGTGTTTGGGCGCTGGGTGTGTGCTGGCATTCTCTCTCTCTCTGTCTCCCCTAAGGGCCTGGTTGGGTTTTTGTCCCCATATAGGTAACCCCCTGTGTGTGTGGGGTGTCGGTAAGTGTGTGTCGACATGTCTGAAGCGGAAGGCTTCTCCAAGGAGGAGGTGGAGCAAATGAGTGGTGTGTCCCCGTCGCTGGTGCCGACTCAGGATTGGATGAGCATGTGGCATAGGTTAAATGCAAGTGTGACATCTTTACATGAAAGGCTTGATAAGGCTGAATTAAGGGGAACATCAGGGGGTCAATCCTCGGATTGGACCGATTCAAAGGGCCCGTCGGGGTCTCAAAAACGTCCCTTAACACAAGACACTACTACCGACACGGACTCTGATTCCAGTGTCGACTATGACTAAGTAAAATTGCACCCTAGGGTGACTAAAACCATTCAGTGTATGATTGTGGCTATTAGGGATGTCTTGCATATTGAGGATGAACCCTCGGTCTCCGACACAAGGGTACACATGTTTAAGGAAAAGAAACAGATTATTAATTTTCCCACATCTCATGAATTAAATGAATTCTTTATAAAAGCTTGGGAGACTCCGGAGAAGAGGCCGCAGATCCCCAAAAGAATTTATATGGCATACCCCTTCTCTAAACAGGACAGGGAGATTTGGGAATCACCTCCTACTGTGGACAAGGCACTGACGCGCTTGTCCAAGAAGGTGGCGCTACCGTCTCCTGACACAGCTGCCCTTAAGGACCCTGCAGATCGCAGGCAAGAAACTACCTTAAAGTGTATTTATTCTCATACGGGTGCTGTACTACGACCGACGATTGCGTCGGCATGGGTGTGTAGCGTAGTTGCAGCTTGGGCAGATGAGCTGACAGATAATTTTGAAAATATGGATAAGGATACTATATTCTTAACTCTACGCCATATAAAAGACGCAGTTTTATTTATGAGGGATGCTCAAAGAGACATTGGATTGCTGGCTTCTAGGGCCAATGCCATGTCGATCTCAGCGAGACGATCCTTATGGACTCGCCAATGGACGGGTGATGCGGATTCCAAAAAGCATATGGAAGTACTACCCTATAAGGGTGATGTATTGTTTGGGGATGGGCTGATGGACCTGGTTTCCACGGCTACAGCAGGTAAATCAAATTTTTTACCATATATTCCCCAACAGCAAAAGAAAATGCCACCCTATCAGATGCAGTCCTTTCGGTCGCACAAGTCCAGAAGAGGTCGGGGATCCTCCTTCCTTGCCAGAGGTAAGGGCAGAGGCAAAAGAGCACCTGCTTCGGCAGGCGCCCAGGAACAAAAGTCCTCCCCGGCTACTCCAAAACCCACAGCATGACGCCGGGACTCCCCTGAGGGAGTCCACACCGGTGGGCGCACGTCTTCGACTTTTCAGCCAAGTCTGGGTCAGCTCAGACCTGAATCCCTGGGTGTTAGAAATAGTTTCCCAGGGTTACAACTTACAAACTGGAATTCGAAGAGGTGCCCCCGCGCCGATTTTTCAAGTCGGCCCTACCAGTTTCCACGTCGGAACGGGATGTAGTGTTAGCTGCAATTCAAACGCTGTGTATACAGCAAGTGATAATTAGGGTTCCCATGAACCAGCAGGGAAGAGGTTACTACTCAACCCTCTTTGTGGTCCCGAAACCGGACGGTTCGGTTAGACCTATCTTGAATCTGAAATCCCTAAACCTGTACATAAAAAGATTCAAATTCAAAATGGAATCGCTCAGAGCGATAATAGCCAATATGGAGGAGGGGGAGTTTATGGTGTCTCTGGACATAAAGGATGCGTACCTTCATGTCCCCATATATCCCCCCCATCAAGAATTCCTGAGATTCGCTGTACAGGATTGTCATTACCAATTTCAGACGTTGCCGTTTGGACTTTCCACGGCCCCGAGGATTTTCACCAAGATAATGGCGGAAATGATGGTGGTCCTGCGCAAGCATGGAGTCACAATTATCCCATACCTGGACGATCTCCTGATAAAAGCGAGATCAAGGGAGAAATTGCTGAGCAGTGTGGCGCTCTCTCTGAAAGTGCTCCAGCAACATGGTTGGATTCTAAATCTACCGAAGTCACAGTTGATTCCGACAACTCGACTACCGTTCCTAGGTATGATACTGGATACGGAACAAATGAAGGTCTTCCTTCCAATGGAGAAAGCCGAGGACATCCAGAACATGGTCAGAGACCTGCTAAAACCGAAAAGGGTGTCTGTTCACCAGTGCACTCGAGTTCTGGGAAAGATGGTGGCGGCCTACGAGGCCATTCCATTCGGAAGGCAAGGACTTTTCAATGGGACCTTCTGGACAAGTGGTCAGGGTCCCATCTACACTTACATCGAAAAATTACTCTGTCCCCAGGGGCCAGGGTGTCTCTCCTGTGGTGGTTGCAAAGTGCTCACCTACTGGAGGGTCGCAGATTCGGAATTCAGGATTGGATCCTGGTTACCACGGACGCGAGCCTCCGAATATGGGGAGCAGTCACACAAGGAAGAAATTTTCAGGGACTTTGGTCAGACCAGGAGTCATGTCTACACATCAATGTGTTGGAACTCAGGGCCATATACAACGGCCTTCGACAAGCGGAGAGTTTTCTTCGAAACCTACCGGTTCTGATTCAGTCAGACAATGTCACAGCAGTGGCTCAAGGCGGGACAAGAAGCAGAGTCCCGATGGCGGAAGCCACCAGGATTCTTTGCTGGGCGGAAAATCACGTGAGCGCTCTGTCGGCTGTCTTCATTCCGGGAGTGGACAACTGGGAAGCAGACTTCCTCAGCAGACACGATCTCCATCCAGGAGAGTGGGAACTTCATCAAGAAGTCTTTGCAGACATAATATGTCTTTGGGGAACTCCTCAAATAGACATGATGGCGTCACGCCTCAACAAAAAACTTCGGAGGTATTGTGCCAGGTCTCGGGATCCTCAGGCAGTAGCAGTAGACGCTCTGATAACACCGTGGGTGTTCAAATTGGTCTACGTGTTTCCTCCTCTTCCTCTCATCACAAAAGTGTTGAGGATAATAAGACGAAGAAGAGTACAGACGATACTCGTTGTCCCAGACTTGCCTCGAAGGGCCTGGTACTCAGATCTACAAGAGATGCTCACAGGAGATCCCTGGCCTCTTCCGCTGAGGGAAGACCTGTTGCAACAGGGGCCCTGTGTATTTCAAGACTTACCGCGGTTACGTTTGACGGCATGGCGGTTGAACGCCGAATCCTAGCAAAAAAGGGAATTCCGGAAAAGGTCATCCCTACTTTAATAAAGGCTAGGAAGGAGGTGACGGTTAAGCATTATCACCGTATCTGGCGAAAGTATGTGTCTTGGTGTGAGACCAAGAATGCACCTACGGAAGATTTTCATCTGGGTCGTTTTCTCCACTTCCTACAAACAGGAGTGGATATGGGCCTGAAATTAGGCTCTGTTAAGGTGCAGATTTCGGCCCTCTCGATTTTCTTTCAGAAGGAATTGGCTTCTCTTCCAGAAGTCCAGACGTTTGTAAAGGGAGTGCTGCACATCCAGCCCCCTTTTGTGCCTCCAGTGGCACCATGGGATCTCAACGTGGTGTTGCAGTTCCTAAAATCACACTGGTTTGAACCGCTTAACAAGGTTGAGTTGAAATTTCTTACTTGGAAGGTGGTCATGTTGTTGGCCTTGGCATCGGCAAGGCGAGTATCAGAATTGGCGGCTTTGTCACACAAAAGCCCCTACTTGATTTTTCATGTGGATCGAGCTGAATTGAGGACACGTCCGCAATTTTTGCCTAAGGTGGTTTCTTCATTCCATGTGAATCAACCTATTGTAGTGCCTGTGGCTACAAGTGACCTGGAGGATTCCAGATCCATGGACGTAGTCAGGGCCTTAAAGATTTATGTAGCCAGGACGGCTAAAATTAGGAAAACAGAGGCTCTGTTTGTCCTGTATGCGGCCAATAAGATTGGTGCACCTGCTTCGAAGCAGACTATTGCTCGCTGGATCTGTAATACGATTCAGCAGGCTCACTCTACGGCTGGATTGCCGGTACCAAATTCGGTTAAGGCCCATTCCACTAGGAAGGTGGGCTCTTCTTGGGCGGCTGCCCGAGGCGTCTCGCATTACAACTTTGCCGAGCGGCGACTTGGTCGGGGGTCAAACACTTTTGCTAAATTCTACAAGTTTGATACCCTGGCTGATGAGGACCTAGCGTTTGCTCAGTCGGTGCTGCAGAGTCATACGCACTCTCCCGCCCGATTGGATGCTTTGGTATAAACCCCATGGTCCTTACGGAGTCCCCAGCATCCTCTAGGACGTAAGAGAAAATAAGATTTTAAACCTACCGGTAAATCTATTTCTCCTAGTCCGTAGAGGATGCTGGGCGCCCGTCCCAGTGCGGAAACTCTGCAAGACTTGTATATAGTTGTTGATTACATAAGGGTTATGTTACAGTTGGAATCGGTCTTGGACCGTTGCTGTTTTTTGTTCATACGGTTAACTGGTTATGTATGATCCAGGTTACATGGTATGATTGGTGTGGGCTGGTATGAATCTTGCCCTTGGATTTCCAAATCCTGCCTTGTAGTGTCCATCTCCTCTGGGCACAGTTCTCTAACTGAGGTCTGGAGGAGGGGCATAGAGGGAGGAGCCAGTGCACATCCATAGTCAAAGTTCTTTTAGGTGCCCTATCTCCCGCGGAGCCCGTCTATACCCCCATGGTCCTTACGGAGTCCCCAGCATCCTCTACGGACTAGGAGAAATAGATTTACCGGTAGGTTTAAAATCTTATTTTTTTGTTGCCCATTGTATGAAGTGCTGGATGCATCTTGAGATGCCAATACCTCAGCATATGGGCATAGAAACGCTATTTTTATGTGCAACTTTTATTTAAGGGCTTTTGTGTTGAATGCATGAGCCCTTTATTGTTTATATTTTCCTCTGGGATTAATGGCCCTCATTCCGAGTTGATCGCTCGCTAGCAACTTTTAGCAGCCTTGCAAACGCATAGTCGTCGCCCACGGGGGAGTGTATTTTCGCTTTGCAGGAGTGCGAACGCCTGTGCAGCAGAGCGGCTGCAAACACATTTTGTGCAGAACAAGACCAGCCCTGTAGTTACTTATTCTGTGCGATGATTGCTGCGACGAATGACACGGTAATGACATCAGATACCCGCCCAGCAAACACCCAGCCACGCCTGCATTTTTTTCAAACACTCCCAGAAAACGGTCAGTTGACACCCAGAAACTCCCACTTCCTGTCAATCTCCTTGCGATCGGCTGTGCGACTGAAAGCGTCGCTAGAACCTGTGGAAAACCATGATGCCACGCCTGCGTATTGCGGTGCATACGCATGTGCAGGTTTGCCATTTTTTTAACTGATCGCTACGCAGTGACCAACGGCAGCTAGCGATCAACTCGGAATGAGGGCCAATATATATTTAAATTTGAACATCCACATTACTGGTGTTTGAATTTTGAAGTGCAAAATTGTAATTATACACCACCGTTAGCATGCAAAACGGTTATAAATACTTTACAGTTTTGCTATTTTTACTTTACAGTGTTTCTATTTTCAGTTTAGTGCTGCTATTTTAGTTCTCACAGACTCAGAAATGTTTTAATGGCTTCTAACGTGTGTGATTACCTCAAATTTGGCACACATTTTCTTTATAATACATTTTCAAACTTTTTTGTTTGAGAACCTTTTTGAAACATATACAAAATCCCTATTACTTCAGGCCAGGGCCACAATTAGGGGGAGCTGAGGGGTCTAAGGGGGCTCGTGACCTGGGCACCAGCTTAGAGGAAGCGCTGGGACCTTGCCGCGCCGAACAAACACAGCACGCAGCCAGACAGAGAAAGAAGAGGAGTGGAATGGGATTTTTAGTTAATCTTTTACTGCTCAGACTCTAAACATGGCTGCCACTGAAGCTGTGTGTCCAGGGAGCAGTATGAGCTGGAGCAGGGACTGGAGTGGTAACTACTGAGGACTACTGCTGCCACTCTTATCACCGGCAGCACGGGACTCGACATGGCGACATTGAATAAGTTGAAGCTGTGCCTGCCGCTTTCATTTAGAAGCCAGCCCCCCTTCCAGTCTGTACGGACCAGAGCAGATGCTGTGTACAAGGCTGCAGACAGCAAGGGAAGGTGGCCTGGGAAGAAGCCGGCAATTACTAGGGAGAGAATAGGATGAGTCTAAATTCAATATCCTGCACACCACGTCACAATAAACATTATATTCAGTATCATTATAGAGGTACACTGTATATTGCTGGTTCTTTCTGATTGTTTTCAGTTTTTTTGCTTTGTGTTTTTAATATTTTTTCTCTAACGTCCTAGTGGATGCTGGGGACTCCGTCAGGACCATGGGGAATAGCGGGCTCCGCAGGAGACAGGGCACATCTAAAAAAGCTTTTAGGTCACATGGTGTGTACTGGCTCCTCCCCCCATGACCCTCCTCCAAGCCTCAGTTAGGTTTTTGTGCCCGTCCGAGAAGGGTGCAATCTAGGTGGCTCTCTTAAAGAGCTGTTTAGAAAAGTTTTTTTTTTTTTTTTAGGTTCATTCAGTGATTCCTGCTGGCAACAGGATCACTGCAACGAGGGACTTAGGGGAGAGATCTCCAACTCACCTGCGTGCAGGATGGATTGGGATCTTAGGCTACTGGACACTGAGCTCCAGAGGGAGTCGGAACACAGGTCAGCCTGGGGTTCGTCCCGGAGCCGCGCCGCCGATCCCCCTTACAGACGCTGAAGAAGACGGCAGAACGGAGGTCCGGAAACAGGCGGCAGAAGACTTCACAGTCTTCATGAAGGTAGCGCACAGCACTGCAGCTGTGCGCCATTGTTGTCACACGGCTCACTGACCTAGTCACGGAGGGTGCAGGGCGCTGCTGGGGGCGCCCTGGGCAGCAATATAAGTACCTTATTGGCAAAATAAATACATCACATATAGCCATTAAGGCTATATGTATGTATTTTAACCCAGGCCAGTCCTTAAAAACCGGGAGAAAAAACCCGCCGAAAAGGGGGCGGAGCTTATTCTCCTCAGCACACAGCGCCATTTTCCCTCACAGAAAGGCTGAGGGGAAGGCTCCCATGCTCTCCCCTGCACTGCACTACAGAAACAGGGTTAAAACAGAGAGGGGGGGCACTGATTTGGCGATATAAATATATATTAAATGCTATAAGGGAGGAACACTTTTATAAAGGTTGTCCCTGTATAATTATAGCATTTTGGTGTGTGCTGGCAAACTCTCCCTCTGTCTCCCCAAAGGGCTAGTGGGTCCTGTCCTCTATCAGAGCATTCCCTGTGTGGGTGCTGTATGTCGGTACGTGTGTGTCGACATGTATGAGAAAAATGTTGGTGAGGAGGCGGAGCAAATTGCCTGTAATGGTGATGTCACTCTCTAGGGAGTCGACACCGGAATGGATGGCTTACTTGTGGAAGTACGTGATCATGTCAACACGCTGCGAGCCGGTTGACGACATGAGACGACCGGCAAACAAATTAGTACCTGTCCAGGCGTCTCAGACACCGTCAGGGGCTTGTAAAAACGCCCATTTACCTCACGGACACTGACTCCAGTGTCGACGGTGAAGAAACAAACGTATTTTCCTTTAGGGCCACACGTTACATGTTAAGGGCAATGAAGGAGGTGTTACATATTTCTGATACTACAAGTACCACAAATAAGGGTATTTTGTAGGGTGTGAATAAACTACTTGTAGTTTTGCCTGAATCAGATAAATTAAATGAAGTGTGTGATGATACGTGGGGTTCCTCCGATAGAAAGTTATGGGCGGTATACCCTTTCCCGCCAGAAGTAAGGGCGAGTTGGGAAACACACCTTAGGGTGGATAAGGCGCTCACACGCTTATAAAACAAGTGGCGTTACCGTCTCCAGATACGGCCGCCCTCAAGGAGCCAGCTGATAGGAAGCTGAAAAATAGCCTAAGAAGTATATACACACATACTGGTGTTATACTACGACCAGCAATCGCCTCAGACTGGATGTGCAGCGCTGAGGGGGCTTGGTCGGATTTCCTGACTGAAAATTTTGATACCCTTGACAGGGACAAGATTTTATTGTCTATAGAGCATTTTAAGGATGCATTTCTATATATGCGTGATGCGCAGAGGGATATTTGCATTCTGGCATCAAGAGTAAATGTGATGTCCATATCTGCCAGACGAAGACACGACAGTGGTCAGGTGAGGCAGATTCCAGACGGCACATGGAAGTATTGCCGTATAAAGGGGCGGTCCATCGGACCTGGTGGCCATGGCAACAGCTGAAAAATCCACCTTTTGTTCCCCGAGTCACATCTCAGCAGAAAAGGACACAGTCTTTTCAGTCTCAGTCCTTTCGTCCCCATACGGGCAGGCGGGCAAAGGCCAGTCATATCTGCCCAGGGGTAGAGGAACGGGAAGAAGACTGCAGCAAGCAGCCCATTCCCAGGAACAGAAACCCTTCACAGCTTCTGCCAAGTCCGCAGCATGACGCTGGGGCAGTACAAGCGGACTCAGGTGCGGTAGGGGGTCATCTCAAGAGTTTCAGCACGCAGTGGGCTCACTCGCAAGGGGACTCCTGGATCCTACATGTAGTATCCCAGGTGTACATTGGAAATTCGAGACGTCTCCTCCTCACAAGTTCCGGAAGTCTGTTTTACCAACGTCTACCTCCGACAGGGAGGCAGTATTGAAAACAATTCACAGGCTGTATTCCCAGCAGGTGATAATCAAAGTACCCATCCTACAACAAGGGAGGGGGTATTATTCCACACTATATTGTGGTACTGAAGCCAAACGGCTCGGTGAGATCTGAAATATTTGAACACTTACATACAAGCGTTCAAATCAAGATGGAGTCACTCAGAGCAGTGATAGCGAACCAGGAAGAAGGGGACGAGATGGTGTCACTGGATATCAGGGACATTTACCTACATGTCCAAATTTGCCCTTCTCACCAAGGGTACTTCAGGTTCGTGGTACAGAACTGTCACTATCAGTTCAGACGCTGCCGTTTGGATTGTCCACGGCGCCCCGGGTCTTTACCAAGGTAATGGCCGAAATGATGATTCTTCTTAAAAGAAACTTGGACGCTTTCCTGATAAGGGCAAGGTCCAGAGAACAGTTGGAGGTCGGAGTAGCACTATCTTTAATAGTTCTACGACAGCACGAGTGGATTCTAAATATTCCAAAATCGTAGCTTTTCCGAGGACACGTCTACTGTTCCTAGGGATGATTCTGGACACAGTCCAGAAAAAGGTGTTTCTCCCAGAGGAGAAAGCCAGGGAGTTATCCGAGCTAATCGGGATCCTCCTAAAAACAGGAAAAGTGTCAATGCATCATTGCACAAGAGTCCTGGTAAAAATGGTGGCTTATTACGAAGCAATTCCATTCGGCAGATTTCACGCAAGAACTCTTCAGTGGGATCTGCTGGACAAATGGGCCGGATCGCATCTTCAGATGCATCAGCGGATAACCCTATATCCAAGGACAAGGGTGTCTCTCCTGTGGTGATTACAGAGTGCTCATCTTCTAGAGGGCCACAGATTCAGCATTCAGGAGTGGATGCTGGTGACCACGGAGGCCAGCCTGAGAGGCTGGGGAGCAGTCACACAGAAAATTTTTTTTTCCAGGAAAGTGTGATCAAGTCTGGAGAATTCTCTCCACATAGATGGAGCTAAGAGCAAAATTATAAGGCTCTAAACTTAGCAAGACCTCTGCTTCAAGGTCAGCCGGTATTGATCCAGTGGGATAACATCACGGCAGTCGCCCACGTAAACAGAAAGGGCGACACAAGAAGCTGGAGGGCAGTGAAAAAACTGCAAGGATTTTTCGCTAGGCGGAAAATCATGTGATAGCACTGTCAGCAGTGTTCTCTCCGGGAGTGGACGACTGGGAAGCAGACTTCCTCAGCAGGCATGACCTCCACCTGGGAGAGTGGGAACTTCATAGGGAAGTTTTTCCGCATGATTGTGAGCAATTGGCAAAGACCAAAGGTGGAAATGATGGCGTCCCGCCCGAACAAAAAACGGGACAGGTATTGCGCCAGGTCATGAGACCTTCAGGCGATAGCTGTGGATGTCCTAGTAACACCGTGGGTGTAACAGTCGGTGTATGTGTTCCCTCCTCTGCTTCTCATAACCAAGGTATTGAGAATTATAAGACATAGAGGAGTATGAACTATACTCGTGACTCCGGATTGGCCAAGAGGGACTTGGTACCCGGAACTTCAAGAGATGCTCACAGAGGACTAAGGGCCTGGGGAGCTAAGAAGGGACTTGCTTCAGCAGGTACCATGTCTATTCCAAGACTTACCGCGGCTGCGTTTGACGGCATGGCGGTTGAATGCCGGATCCTGAAGGAAAAAGGCATTCCATAAGAGGTCATACCTACCCTGGTCAAAGCCAGGAAGGAGGTGACCGCACAACGTCATCACCACATGTGGTAAAAATATGTTGCGTGGGTGAGGCCAGGAAGGCCCCACGAAGAAAATTCAACTAGGTCGAATTCTACACTTCCTGAAAACAGGAGTGTTTTGAGCCTAAAATTGGGGTTCTTTAAGGTTTTAAGTTTCGGCCCTGTAGAATTTCTTCCGAAAAGAATTGACTTCAGTTCCTGAAGTCCGGATTGTCAAGGGAGTATTGCATATACACCCCTTTTTGTGCCTCTAGTGGCACCGTGGGATCTCAACATAGTGTTGGGATTCCTTAAAATCATATTGGTTTGAACCGCTCAAATCTGTGGATTTGAAATATATCACATGGAAAGTGAACAAGCTGTTGACCAATATCTCACATGGACAGTGACCATGCTGTTGGTCCTGGCCTCGGCCAGGCGATTGTCAGAATGGGCGGCTTTGTCTTACAAAAGCCCATATTTAAATTTCCATTCGGACAGGGCAGAACTGGGACTCGTCTCCAGTTTTCTTCCTAAGGGGGTGTCAGGTTTTTCACCTGAAACAACCTATTATGGTGCCTGCGGCTTCTAGGGACTTGGAGGACTCCAGGTTAATAGACGTTGTCAGGACCCTAAAAATATATATATATATATATATATATAGTTTAGGACGGCTGGAGTCAGAAAGTCTGACTTGCTGTTTATATTGTATGCACCCAACAAGATGGGTGCTCCTGCGTCTAAACAGACGATTGCACGTTGGATCTGTAGCACAATCCAACTTGCACATTCTGTGGCAGGCGTGCCACAGCCTAAATCTGTAAAGGCCCACTCCACTAGGAAAGTGGGCGCATCTTGGGCGGCTGCCCGAGGGGTCTCGGCATTACAACTTTGCCGAGCAGCTACGTGGTCAGGGGAGAACACGTTTGTAAAATTTTACAAATTTGATACTCTGGCTAAGGAGGACCTGGAGTTCTCTCATTCGGTGCTGCAGAGTCATCCGCACTCTCCCGCCCGTTTGGGAGCTTTGGTATAATCCCCATGGTCCTGACGGAGTCCCCAGCATCCACTAGGACGTTAGAGAAAATAAGAATTTACTTACCGATAATTCTATTTCTCGTAGTCCGTAGTGGATGCTGGGCGCCCATCCCAAGTGCGGATTGTCTGCAATGCTTGTACATAGTTATTGTTACAAAAATCGGGTTATTCTTGTTGTGAGCCATCTTTTCAGAGGCTACTTCGTTTTGTTATCATACTGTTAACTGGGTTCAGATCACAAGTGGTACGGTGTGATTGGTGTGGCTGGTATGAGTCTTACCCGGGATTCAAGATCCTTCCTTATTGTGTACGCTCGTCCGGGCACAGTACCTAACTGAGGCTTGGAGGAGGGTCATGGGGGGAGGAGCCAGTACACACCATGTGACCTAAAAGCTTTTTTAGATGTGCCCTGTCTCCTGCGGAGCCCGCTATTCCCCATGGTCCTGACGGAGTCCCCAGCATCCACTACGGACTACGAGAAATAGAATTATCGGTAAGTAAATTCTTATTTTATTTATTGTTTATTTTTTTATTCTTTTTCATTTTTGTTATTTTCCTTATTTTAATTTCTTTCTTTTCAGTTCTTCCTTTACTTTGTTTTTTTGTGCTGCCTCTAAATAAACATTGACACACTAGCGCTTTTTAAACTGTATTGTACTCTGCTGCCGGAGACTGGGGGGCATTGAGGGTGGGGCGCCAAATTACCGCCTTGCCCTGGGTGACAGAACCTAGTTTCGGCCATATTCAGGCATATGTACTGTAATCTTAGTTTCCTCCTACAGTCATTTTCTCCTACTGTAAAGGGGGGTACTCACGGAGCGATATTCTAAGCAATCCGACTAGATTGCTTAGAATTTAAACATTATCGTTTCGTGTGTACTCCCTACAGCGATAGCGATGCGCAGCCCCGCACATCGCTATCGCTGGTGCCAATCTAGCAGGTCGCTCACTTCACCCGCTGGGTGAAATGAGCGCCCCCCCCCCCCCATCTCCCCTCGCACGCTCAGCACACATCGTGCTGTGCTGAGCGTGGGGAGAGATGTGTGCTGAGCGGTTTGCTCAGCACACATCTCTCCCACATCGGCCCGTCTATATGGGCCTTAATTGTCCATATTTAGGACAGAGGGGCAGATGTATCAACCTGGAGAAGGCATAAGGATGTGATAAACCACTGATAAGTGCAAGGCGATAAACACACCAGCCAGTCAGCTCCTGTCACTTTGCATATTGGAGCTGATTGGCTGGTGCGTTTATCACCTTGCACTTATCACTGGTTTATCACTTCCTTATGCCTTCTCCAGGTTAATACATGTGCTCCAGAGGGCCACAAATACTGTATACCAGGCCTTATTGGATATATTGTTAAAAGCCAAGTAACATACCAGTCAGTTTCTCCTACTGTAATTGTCCATATTTAGGACATAAATACTTTATACAAGGCCTTATTGGATATATTGTCAAAAGTCAAGTAACCTACAAGCATGTTTTGGATTGTGAGAGGAAACCCTTGCGAGCACAGGTAGAACCATACTTGCCTACCTGACCCTCTCCATGAGGGAGAAAATGCTCTGTTCCTGGACTTTCCTGTTAATATATGATTGCCATCACCTGTGGTGAAACACCTTTCTTATCAATTAACTAGCTCACCACAGGTGATGGCAATCATACATTACCAGGAAAGTCCAGGAACAGAGCATTTTCTCCCTCATGAAGAGGGTCAGGTAGGCAAGTATGGGTTAGAACATGCAAACCCCACACAATTACAGGCTTGGTGGGAATCTAACCCATTACCTCAGCATTGTGAGGCAGTAACACTAACCATTACACCAGCCGTGCTGCCCTTATTTAATTATGCAATGGATATTCTCATTGTGTCTTCATATAAATGAGGTGCATAATGACTGCACAGGGGGTGTTGGAGAAGTGTATAACATGCAATGGTGCAGTGGTAAATGGTCGCATCTCCATTCTCCTTTGCAGTTCCCATGTTTTGTGTAAACGTTAAAGTCATCAGCCAAACACAGGCTAGAAATGCCCACACAAACCACTTGGAAGAATGCATAGAATGCCTTTTGAAGGGGAACTTCTTATCACAAATACCTTACTATCTCCTTTCTTGTAGAAGATACCAGGACAGAGTATAAAGGGGAAGTGTAAAGTGAGTGTGGACACATTGATAGGACTCAGATCTGGTAAGACAAGGGCAGTGTAACAGCTCTATAATGTATTAGGTATAAGAAACCCTTAAACAAGTCCTGGGCTAAATTGTGAAGAAAAGCAGGAATTGCGAAGGGAGATGACTCCGGGATAGTGCAGATAAAAGACTGGGAACGTCTGCTCAGTGTCCAGGATTAAAGGGTTTTGCAGTAGGCAATATTAGGGGCTTTTTTCTTACATCATAGGTCACAATCTCCCCTTTGTATGTAAGATGGAAAAAGAGCAGACATTGCAAGCGATTATAATCTGGGAATTTAATAACAAAATTTGTGAGGGGGGATTATAATTATATACATGAAAATTCCCACTATAGGCACACATTCTCCATGTGTGGCTGGGAGCATGCCAGAAGCTATGGATATATATTTAGTAAGAACTATGACAGCTCTAGTTGTTGAGCAGGGAAGGTTAGGGTCAGGGCTGGGAGGCTTCTTGTGCTATACTGTATCCATGCGCAGTAGTTTAACCACTTTGTACATCCTTGAAGACAAATTCAAGAACTGCGATAATGACTTACATTGAGACAGCGGATGATTTATTGAGTGCTGGGAGGTTGTTAGTTATCTGGAGTTAGTAGCTCTGTGACAGTCACTGATAACAACAAAAAAAGTTTTTAGAAGATCCTAAAATTTGAAGTCCGTCAGAATCTACATAGACAAATGAGAGGTTTTACCATTAAATATCACGTCCCACGCACAGGAACTTCTCAAGCAGAACTAGATGGTAACCTCGCAAAATAAAGTGTCTGGCCATACGGCCGGACTGACCGCCTGGTAATTCTGGAAAATGCCAGAAGGGACGATAACCTGATGGGCCGGTCCGGCTGTCCGAATACATGGCCAAGCAGCTCCACCTCCCAGCACTGTGTCGGCTAGTAGGCTTTCTGTAACTCTCAGATGCACGTGACATCATGATGCCACTTAATGCAGCCACATACTGGGGGAGCTGCTCGATGATAGGGCGTAAAGATAGGCCACACCCCGGTGACTTGTAGCATGCTCCCATGACTTGTGGCCATGTCCCTTTTTCGGGTGTAGTATGGTATGCCGGTGGCCGGGCTCCCAGCGGCCAACATACCAGCGCCGGAATCCTGACCGCCGGCATACAGACAGCTGGGCGAGCGCAAATGAGCCCCTTGCGGGCTCGCGTCCCTCACCACGCTGCAGGCACGGTGGCGCCATGCTATCTATTCTCCCTCCAGGGATATCGTGGACCCTCGGGGGAGAAAAGGTGTTGGTATGCCGGGTGTCAGGATTCCGGCGCCGATATACTGTGCGCCAGGATCCCGACAGCCGGCAAACTGAAGACCACCCCGTTTTTCTATGTATACATGCACTGAATGAATGTTGGGGATGGGTGTCTTTCTGACCAGATATTGTGACAGATATTATGAGGAACTCTTTCCAGACATGATACTCTACAAAGAGAAATCTGGTGGATTAGGTCAGATTATATTATTATAATAATTCTGATAGACATTGCTCAGGATTTTCGTTAAATAATGCCCCATACACCAGAAACGAAAACCATCCAATATCTGATTGGGGAGGGCGCACTGGTTCCTATGTACAGTATGCTCAGCACCAGTACTTTAACAAAAAACCTGAGCAATGTCTATCAGAATATAGAAGTCCGTATAACCAGAAGTCGCAGAACCTGGTAATCAAGGAAGCGCCTGGCGTCCTCCGCGACCGTCACGTGATCAGGTCTAAACAAAAAGCCACCACCGGGGAAACCAGGGGAACGTCTATGATGTAAAACGTATGAATCATGTGACTAGGCCACGGCACCGCGCTGATGCCAGGTAATGAGATGGAGGAGGAATACAGAGTAAAAGGAACCAGACGATTGGGGTTCCATAGTGATGTTTATGGGGGTGGACCTGGCACACGAGCGTCATGGATTTTTAGGATAATGAATGTATAGAGACCAGCTCTGCCGGGACCAATAGGGATAGAACCAGGGGTTTTAAACTGGATCAGGAGACTGTGAAGGCATTCAGCAAACGGAGCTTTCTTTGAGAAAGACCGAGGTAGGGTCGGAATGCGTGGGTGCCCAGTGGATGACCCTGGAAGGAGAAGGACGTGGTGAATAGTATTACTGGCTCAGAGAGGCAAACTGGAACCAGAAGAAATCCTGTTGCTGCAGCCGGGAGGATCTGGAACTAATGTGCGCTTTTAAGAACTGTCCGTTGTCAGTTCTTGCCTGAATCCGGTAATTAGCCATTGTCCATTCCTACTAGGATATCACCCAATTGTGAATGCTTGGTGATTGTGCCGAGCAGATAGGCACTGGATGTTTTATGTGAAGTTGTTTATGGTTATTAATTTAGTGTTTTTAAAAGACGGTTTTACACTATAACCTGAATTAATACTCCGTGAGAGAAAAAGACAACAGGAGAACATTAATTAAACCGACCCCTATACAGCGCTGGTTCAATGGTGTTCTATGTATTGTGTTGGCTGGCAGGGAGATCCCCGTCGCTCTCTGGGTCGCAGCGGCTGCTTGTGACGTCATGCAGATGCTGCGGCCCGCCCCCCCCCCCCCCCCGCACGGTCTGGGCACGCCTGCATTGCCCAGACTGCGCCCCCAAATGGCGGCCCAACGCCGCCGACCCGCCCCCTCCCGCTCATGCGCAGTTCAGACCTGATCACCCGCTGTGCGAAAACGCACAGCAGCGATCAGGTCTGAATTAGCCCCTATGTGGACTGCAGGTGGGGCAGATATAACATGCGCAGAGAGAGTTAGATTTGGGTGGGGTGTGTTCAAACTGAAATCTAAATTTTTAAATTAAGCAGTCAGTATTTACCCTGCACAGAAACAAAATAGCCCACCCAAATCTAACTCTCTCTGCACATGTTGTATCTGCCCCACCTGCAGTGCACATGGTTTTGCCCATTAGCTAACAAATTTGCTACTGCGATCAGATCTGAATTAGGCCCAACATCCACAATATAGAGTCAGCCTTGATTACTTATTACTAAAGATGTGCGGCTGGCACTTTTCGTGTTTTGGTTTTTGTTCTAATTCCACTTTCGTGTTTTGGTCTTGGCTTGGTTTTGCCAAAACCACCATTTCGTGTTTTGGTTTTGGATCTGGATGATTTTGGAAAAAAACATAAAAACAGCTAAAATCATATCATTCGGCACAAACACCTGGCCTATCTAGGAGTGGCACTGCAGTTGCAGACAAGATGGCACTATTCAAAAACTAGTCCCCAAACAGCACATGATGCAAAGAAGAAAAAGAGGTGCACCGAGGCTGCTGTATGACTAAGCCAAGCGACACAGGTGTGCGGCACAAACACCTGGCACATCTAGGAGTGGCACTGCAGTGTCAGACAGGATGGCACTTTTCAAAAACTAGGCCCCAAACTAGTGATGAGCGGGTTCGGTTCCTCGGAATCCGAACCCCCCCGAACTTCAGCCTTTTTACACGCGCCCGAACGTCATCATCCCGCTGTCGGATTCTCGCGAGGCTCGGATTCTATCGCGAGACTCGGATTCTATATAAGGAGCCGCGCGTCGCCGCCATTTTCACACGTGCATTGAGATTGATAGGGAGAGGACGTGGCTGGCGTCCTCTCCGTTTATAGAGAAGAGAGTAGAGAGTTAGAGACACTATTTACTAATTTTGGGGAGCATATTAGGACTGGAGTACTACTACTTGCTGATAGTGTGACCAGTGACCATTGACCACCAGTTTAATTAATCCGTTCTCTGCCTGAAAAAAAACGATACACAGTGTGACACAGTCACATACCATATCTGTGCTCAGCCTCAGTGTGCTGCATCTTCATATGTAATACTGTATATCTGACTGTGCTGAGTGCTCACTGCTCACACAGCTTAATTGTGGGGGAGACTGGGGAGCAGTTAGAGCAGGAGTACATAAATAATATATTTTAAGTACAGTGCACACTTTTGCTGCCAGAGTGCCACACTGCCAGTGTGACTGACCAGTGACCACACTGACCACCAGTATATTGTGATTGTCTGCTTAGGACGGAGTACTACTTGCTGATAGTGTGACCAGTGACCACCACCAGTTTAATTAATCCGTTCTCTGCCTGAAAAAAAACGATACACAGTGTGACACAGTCACATACCATATCTGTGCTCAGCCCAGTGTGCTGCATCATATGTAATACTGTATATCATTATCTGACTGTGCTGAGTGCTCACTGCTCACACAGCTTAATTGTGGGGGAGACTGGGGAGCAGTTATAGCAGGAGTACATATTTTAAGTACAGTGCACACTTTTGCTGCCAGAGTGCCACTGCCAGTGTGACTGACCAGTGACCACTGACCACCAGTATATTGTGATTGTCTGCTGACCACCAGTATATTGTGATTGTCTGCCTGAAAAAGTTAAACACTCGTCGTGTGGTGTTTTTATAAATGCATTCTGCAGACAGTGTCCAGCAGGTCCGTCATTACATAATATATACCTGTCCGGCTGCAGTACTAGTGTGATATATATATATATTTTAATTTTATCTCATTATCATCCAGTCTATATTAGCAGCAGACACAGTACGGTAGTCCACGGCTGTAGCTACCTCTGTGTCGGCAGTCGCTCGTCCATCCATAATTGTATACCACCTACCCGTGGTTTTTTTTTTTCTATCTTCTTGATACTAGTAGCTTACTTTAGGAGTCTGCAGTGCTGACAGACAGTGTCCAGCAGGTCCGTCATTACATAATATATACCTGTCCGGCTGCAGTACTAGTGTGATATATATATATATTTTAATTTTATCTCATTATCATCCAGTCTATATTAGCAGCAGACACAGTACGGTAGTCCACGGCTGTAGCTACCTCTGTGTCGGCAGTCGCTCGTCATCCATAAGTATACTAGTATCCATCCATCTCCATTGTTTACCTGAGGTGCCTTTTAGTTGTGCCTATTAAAATATGGAGAACAAAAATGTTGAGGTTCCAAAAATAGGGAAAGATCAAGATCCACTTCCACCTCGTGCTGAAGCTGCTGCCACTAGTCATGGCCGAGACGATGAAATTCCATCAACGTCGTCTGCCAAGGCCGATGCCCAATGTCATAGTACAGAGCATGTAAAATCCAAAACACCAAATATCAGTAAAAAAAGGACTCCAAAATCTAAAATAAAATTGTCGGAGGAGAAGCGTAAACTTGCCAATATGCCATTTACCACACGGAGGGGCAAGGAACGGCTGAGGCCCTGGCCTATGTTCATGGCTAGTGGTTCAGCTTCACATGAGGATGGAAGCACTCAGCCTCTCGCTAGAAAAATGAAAAGACTCAAGCTGGCAAAAGCACAGCAAAGAACTGTGCGTTCTTCGAAATCCCAAATCCACAAGGAGAGTCCAATTGTGTCGGTTGCGATGCCTGACCTTCCCAACACTGGACGTGAAGAGCATGCGCCTTCCACCATTTGCATGCCCCTGCAAGTGCTGGAAGGAGCACCCGCAGTCCAGTTCCTGATAGTCAGATTGAAGATGTCAGTGTTGAAGTACACCAGGATGAGGAGGATATGGGTGTTGCTGGCGCTGGGGAGGAAATTGACAAGGAGGATTCTGATGGTGAGGTGGTTTGTTTAAGTCAGGCACCCGGGGAGACACCTGTTGTCCGTGGGAGGAATATGGCCATTGACATGCCTGGTGAAAATACCAAAAAAATCAGCTCTTCGGTGTGGAAGTATTTCAACAGAAATGCGGACAACATTTGTCAAGCCGTGTGTTGCCTTTGTCAAGCTGTAATAAGTAGGGGTAAGGACGTTAACCACCTCGGAACATCCTCCCTTATACGTCACCTGCAGCGCATTCATAATAAGTCAGTGACAAGTTCAAAAACTTTGGGCGACAGCGGAAGCAGTCCACTCACCAGTAAATCCCTTCCTCTTGTAACCAAGCTCACGCAAACCACCCCACCAACTCCCTCAGTGTCAATTTCCTCCTTCCCCAGGAATGCCAATAGTCCTGCAGGCCATGTCACTGGCAATTCTGACGAGTCCTCTCCTGCCTGGGATTCCTCCGATGCATCCTTGCGTGTAACGCCTACTGCTGCTGGCGCTGCTGTTGTTGCTGCTGGGAGTCGATGGTCATCCCAGAGGGGAAGTCGTAAGCCCACTTTTACTACTTCCACCAAGCAATTGACTGTCCAACAGTCCTTTGCGAGGAAGATGAAATATCACAGCAGTCATCCTGCTGCAAAGCGGATAACTGAGGCCTTGGCATCCTGGGTGGTGAGAAACGTGGTTCCGGTATCCATCATTACTGCAGAGCCAACTAGAGACTTGTTGGAGGTACTGTGTCCCCGGTACCAAATACCATCTAGGTTCCATTTCTCTAGGCAGGCGATACCGAAAATGTACACAGACCTCAGAAAAAGAGTCACCAGTGTCCTAAAAAATGCAGCTGTACCCAATGTCCACTTAACCACGGACATGTGGACAAGTGGAGCAGGGCAGGGTCAGGACTATATGACTGTGACAGCCCACTGGGTAGATGTATGGACTCCCGCCGCAAGAACAGCAGCGGCGGCACCAGTAGCAGCATCTCGCAAACGCCAACTCTTTCCTAGGCAGGCTACGCTTTGTATCACCGGTTTCCAGAATACGCACACAGCTGAAAACCTCTTACGGCAACTGAGGAAGATCATCGCGGAATGGCTTTTGCAGAAGAAGCTGGAGACATTGAAGGAGGAGCTAACACAGAGCGATTCCGCTAGGCATGTGGGACTTGTGGATGGAGCCCTTAATTCGCTTAACAAGGATTCACGGGTGGTCAATCTGTTAAAATCAGAGCACTACATTTTGGCCACCGTGCTCGATCCTAGATTTAAAACCTACCTTGGATCTCTCTTTCCGGCAGACACAAGTCTGCTGGGGTTCAAAGACCTGCTGGTGAGAAAATTGTCAAGTCAAGCGGAACGTGACCTGTCAACATATCCTCCTTCACATTCTCCCGCAACTGGGGGTGCGAGGAAAAGGCTCAGAATTCCGAGCCCACCCGCTGGCGGTGATGCAGGGCAGTCTGGAGCGACTGCTGATGCTGACATCTGGTCCGGACTGAAGGACCTGCCAACGATTACGGACATGTCGTCTACTGGCACTGCATATGATTCTCTCCCCATTGAAAGAATGGTGGAGGATTATATGAGTGACCGCATCCAAGTAGGCACGTCAGACAGTCCGTACTTATACTGGCAGGTAAAAGAGGCAATTTGGAGGCCCTTGCACAAACTGGCTTTATTCTACCTAAGTTGCCCTCCCACAAGTGTGTACTCCGAAAGAGTGTTTAGTGCCGCCGCTCACCTTGTCAGCAATCGGCGTACGAGGTTACTTCCAGAAAATGTGGAGAAGATGATGTTCATTAAAATGAATTATAATCAATTCCTCCGTGGAGACATTGACCAGCAGCAATTGCCTCCACAAAGTACACAGGGAGCTGAGATGGTGGATTCCAGTGGGGACGAATTGATAATCTGTGAGGAGGGGGATGTACACGGTGATATATCGGAGGATGATGATGAGGTGGACATCTTGCCTCTGTAGAGCCAGTTTGTGCAAGGAGAGATTAATTGCTTCTTTTTCGGTGGGGGTCCAAACCAACCCGTCATTTCAGTCACAGTCATGTGGCAGACCCTGTCACTGAAATGATGGGTTGGTTAAAGTGTGCATGTCCTGTTTATACAACATAAGGGTGGGTGGGAGGGCCCAAGGACAATTCCATCTTGCACCTCTTTTTTCTTTAATTTTTCTTTGCATCATGTGCTGTTTGGGGAGTATTTTTTTGAAGGGCCATCCTGCGTGACACTGCAGTGCCACTCCTAGATGGGCCAGGTGTTTGTGTCGGCCACTAGGGTCGCTTAGCTTACTCACACAGCTACCTCATTGCGCCTCTTTTTTTCTTTGCGTCATGTGCTGTTTGGGGGGTGTTTTTTGGAAGGGCCATCCTGCGTGACACTGCAGTGCCACTCCTAGATGGGCCAGGTGTTTGTGTCGGCCACTTGGGTCGTTGAGCTTAGTCACACAGCTACCTCATTGCGCCTCTTTTTTTCTTTGCATCATGTGCTGTTTGGGGAGTGTTTTTTGGAAGGGCCATCCTGCGTGACACTGCAGTGCCACTCCTAGATGGGCCAGGTGTTTGTGTCGGCCACTTGGGTCGTTGAGCTTAGTCACACAGCTACCTCATTGCGCCTCTTTTTTTCTTTGCGTCATGTGCTGTTTGGGGAGTGTTTTTTTGAAAGGGCCATCCTGCGTGACACTGCAGTGCCACTCCTAGATGGGCCAGGTGTTTGTGTCGGCCACTTGGGTCGCTTAGCTTAGTCATCCAGCGACCTCGGTGCAAATTTTAGGACTAAAAATAATATTGTGAGGTGTGAGGTGTTCAGAATAGACTGAAAATGAGTGGAAATTATGGTTTTTGAGGTTAATAATACTTTGGGATCAAAATGACCCCCAAATTCTATGATTTAAGCTGTTTTTTTAGGGTTTTTTGAAAAAAACACCCGAATCCAAAACACACCCGAATCCGACAAAAAAAATTCGGTGAGGTTTTGCCAAAACGCGTTCGAACCCAAAACACGGCCGCGGAACCGAACCCAAAACCAAAACACAAAACCCGAAAAATTTCAAGTGCACATCCCTACCCCAAACAGCACCTCATGCAAAGATGTAGAAGAGGTGCAATGAGGTAGCTGTATAACTAAGCCAAGTGACACAAACAATTCCCACCGGAATTATACGTCCAAATCACTGGAATTATACGTCCAAATCACTGGAATTAAATGGCAAAATCACAGGAATTATACGTCCAAATCACTGGAATTATATGTCCAAATCACTGGAATTATACGGCAAAATCACTGGAATTATACGGCAAAATCAATGGAATTATACGTCCAAATTACTGGAATTATACGTCCAAATCACTGGAATTAAATGGCAAAATCACTGGAATTAAATGGCAAAATCACTGGAATTATACGTCTAAATCACTGGAATTATACGTCCAAATCACTGGAATTAAATGGCAGTACCACTGGACATATACGGAAGTGTCAGACAGGATGGCACTTTAAAAAAATAGTCCCCAAACAGCACATGATGCAAAGAAGAAAAAGGGTGCACAGAGGTTGCTGTATGACTAAGCTAAACGACACAACCACCTGACCCATCTAGTAGTGTCACGCAGTGGCTGAATGTCAAGAGTGGGCCGCAATTGTTCGGTCCACTGACAGCATCTCCAGCACGCCCGTCATTTTTTAAAAATTCTGCAATTGCTGGACTTCTAACACAATACCCCAGGACTAATATAGCAGTACCCCATGACTCATACAGCAGTGTCAGAAAGGATGGCACTTTTCAAAAACTAGGCCCCAAACACCACCTCATGCAAAGATGTCGAAGAGGTGCAATGAGGTAGCTGTATGACTAAGCTAAGTGACACAAACAATTACCACTGGAATTATACATCCAAATCACTGGAATTAAATGGCAAAATCACTGGAATTAAATGGCAAAATCACTGGAATAATACGTCCAAATCACTGGAATTAAATGGCAAAATCACTGGAATTTTACGTCCAAATCACTGGAATTATACGTCCAAATCACTGGAATTAAATAGCAAAATCACTGGAATTATACATCCAAATCACTGGAATTAAACGGCAAAATCACTGGAATTATACGTCTAAATCACTGGAATTATACGTCCAAATCACTGGAATTATATATCCAAATCACTGGAATTAATGGCAAAATCACTGGAATTAAATGGCAAAATCTCGGTATCGCCTGCCTAGTGAAGTGGAATCTAGATGGGATTTGGTACCGGGGACACAATACCTCCATCAATTGTCTAAATCCCACTGCACTAATGGCGGATACCGGACGCACGTCTAACACCAACATAAGTGTCAAGGCCTCAGTTATGAGGGCTTCCATCGTCATGTGAAGCTGAACCACTAGTCATGAACATAGGCCAGGGCCTCAGCCGTTCCTTGCCACTCCGTATCGTAAATGGCATATTGGCAACTTTACGTTTCTCCTCAGACCATTTAAATTTATTTTTTTTGGGTCTTTTTACTGAACTTTGGCTTTTTGGATTTTACATGCCCTCTACTATCACATTGGGCATCGGGCTTAGCAGATGACGTTGATGGCATTTCATCATCTATGTCATGGCTAGTGGCAGCAGCTTCAGCACTAGGAGGAAGTGGTTCTTGATCTTTCCCTATTTTATGCTCCAAATTTTTGTTCTCCATTATTTTTCTTGAGTTATATAACACAATAAGCGGCACAGGAATGACTGATGGCCAGGACACTACCACTGGTCTGATGCAGCACAACACAGCAACACTGTAAGGGACTTGTTGTTGTTATTATTATTATTATACGGCAGCAGTGGACCTATAGCAGCAGCGTATACCACTGTGACTGCCTGGTCACTGGAATGACTGATGGCCAGGACACTACCACTGGTCTGATGCAGCACAACACAGCAACACTGAACTGATGAAGCACAACACAGCAGCAATGGACATATGGCAGCAAGAGGATACAAACAGTGTGACTGCCTGATCACTGGAATGACTGATGGCTGATGCACAGGACACTACGCTGAACTGATGCAGCACAATACACCACCACTGAACTGATGCAGCACAACACAGCAACAATGGACATATGGCAGCAAGAGGACACAAACACTGTGACTGGACAAATACAGCACAAGACACTACCACAGAGGACACTGAGGACGGAGACACGTCCTCTCTCTACACTCTCCAATGCCGGAGTGAAAATGGCGGGGACGCGCGGCTCCTTATATGGAATCCAAACCCCGCGAGAATCCAACAGCGGGATGATGACGTTTTGCCTCGTTCTGGTTTCCGAGTCAGGCAGGAAAACCGAGCCTGGCTCGGAACCGGACTCAAATGGTGAAGTTCAGTTCTGTTCGGTTATCTGAGAACCGAACCCGCTCATCTCTACTTATTACAAGACCTCTGATTAGATCTCCTAGTAACTATTTATTGACTGTCCTAATCCAAACTAAAACATGTATTCCTGATAATGAATCCTCTCATCCCCTCCTACTGTACCTCCCCACCCCACGTCCTTATTTGTGAATCAAGAAGGATGTAAAATCTGCTTGGTTTTGCTGTTCTTGTGTGGAGCCTGATTGTTTAGGAAAATAGAAAAAAAGGCTATTTTTGTATGTAGATACGGCCCACTATGGAACCGCTCTCCTCACTCCCTGTCTCTGTTTTCTATAACTCTCTCCCTCCAAAACATATTGCACTCTGAAATAAAAAATAACAAAGAGAAATAAAAGTTTTAAATGTGACAAGATCAACAACAGAAAAAATAAAGCACTACTGAAATCTCTAATTTTTGTTGCATGGTTGACAACATAATATAATTTGTTCCATGACATGGAGTGCGACTGGGGAGCTATCGGTCTCCTAAGATGACGTTATTATCATTATCTCTCAAGGCAGCGCATATATGTCATACAGGAAGTGGGATCACCAGGCCTTTTTGGACCTCTGCATCTGATGATACGGGCCGAAGTCCACAGGGAGGGAGCGTGGAGCTTGTCTGCTTCATCTGTGCTGGGTCCCACAATTTCTGATGGCAGCCCTGTCTGGATGTTCCTCTCAGTGGTTGACATGTGGGTCTCACCTCCATTCCAACCACCACTGTTGCTCAGTAAGAGAGGAGACATCTATAATGAGGAGTAGCAGTCTGGTTGTGTGACCTGCAATTTCTGCATCCCCAAACCAGAGGACACTGGAGTCCGTACAGCAGCGGCTGGCCTGATAGAGCAGGAAGATGAGATGTGACAGTCATGCCATCGAATGTCTGGGGTGTGATAGGGGTATCGGCGACCACTGGTGTTTATAAATTATAATAACTACTATATACAGGATACATAAAAAAAGATCAGGTTTCCAAAATGAAATTACAAAATATATGAATTTATTTAATAGTGATAATATATAAGTTTTAAAATTATAATTCAACGTATTGCTTCAGACCAGTGGCGTAAGTTCATCCCAGTTGCCCGGAGGCAAGTTCATCCCAGTTGCCCCCCCCCCCCCCCCTATATTTATTTATATATATATATATATATATATGCATGTATGTATGTGTGCATATATATGTGCGCGTGTCTTTTATTTTAAATTACACATTTCTTACCAGTCATACCCAGGATTAGCACCCCATGACCTGTTGCACTGACAGCAGACACTTTATTGATGGAGCTATTTGCTCCTGTACAGGATGCATGAGAATTGTAACTATGTAAATTTATGTGTAATTGTCAGAGAAGTAACTTCATATAGTGAAGAGATAGCGGCAGCTATCAATTAACTTAACTGAATGATGTCACAGAATGGGAGGAGAGGTGCCCCCTTCAGAGCAGGAGCCCGGCGGCAGATGACTCCATTGCCTCCCAGAGTTCTGCCTCTGCTTCAGACAGCGATTACAGTAAAATTTATGTATATAAAAAAAAATTCCTTCTTTAAAAAAAAACAAAAACCCTCAAGAGTCAGAGCTAAGTAAACAGTTAAAAAGTAGCTTAGCTTTGTAGAGGAGGTCAGTGAGGCATAGCCAACGCGTTTCGTCAATGAGACTTCATCAAGGGGACCCCCCTCAGCGGACAGCTGCAAATCCGTTCGCACCTCACTCACCATTGAATGATTTTTATACCGTGTGCAGTGTGTGCGCAGCCCAGGATTTACTCCTACAGTGCGATGAGAATGGGCTGATCAGGTCCGGAGCTGACGTCACATATCATCCCTGAAATCGCTTGGGAACGCCTGCGTTTTCTCTGACACTCCCAGTTACCACCCACAAATGGCTTCCCCCTGTCAATCAACATGTGAGTGGCTGTGCGATTGGATTTTTCGCACCAGCCGGTCGATGACCGGTGATGCCTGTTGTTGGCCGACACACGTGCGCATTGCGGTGCATACGCATGTGCAGTCTATTGCTGATCGCCTGCTGTGTGAAAACACAGCAGTAATCAGGTATGAATTACCCCCCATGTGCACTGCAGGTGGGGCAGATATAACATGTGCAGAGAGAGTTAGATTTGGGTGGGGGGTGTTCAAACTGAAATCTAAATTGCAGTGTAAAAATAAAGCAGCCAGTATTTACCCTGCACAGAAACAAAATAACCCGCCCAAATCTAAAGGTGCGTACACACGCACCAATACAGGCTAACGGCCGATACTGACTACATTGTGCCCGGAGGCATGTAGCCAGTATCGGCCCCGCCTCACACGCTATATTTTCTTGCGATGCCGATCCCGCGAGGACCGCGCATCGGCATCGCAATTACCTACACACGGTGCAATATGCACTAGGTTTCCGTGCAATATGGACTATATAGTCCATATCACACAGAAAATCGCACCGCTTGTATGCAGCTTTACTCTCTCTGCACATGTTACATCTGCCCCCCCTGCAGTGCACATGGTTTTGCCCATTAGAGAAAGATTTTGGTGCTGCGATCACGTCTGAATTATGCCCTTTGTCAGATGATCCATTGGCTATGCACGGTTTTTGTCATGCCTGTTTTTAAGAATACATAGAGCTGTAGTTATAGAGAGAGAAACGTTGAGCATAAGAATAAAGACTGATTAAATGACAAAAATGCCTTAAGAAAAGGGGATTTGAAAGCCCACATGGCTTCCAATTCTACTACACACGCGTGATGCTGCCTGCCAGGGGCCAGGTCACGCATGTCCACCAAGACTGGACTGGTGAAACACCTACGCTTACTGTACCAGACAATGTCACAGCTCTGTCACTCAGCTAGCACAGTGATATATACTTATTATCTCACGGCGATAGGTTTCCTGTCACTACTATAAGTGAAGATATTGCGGTGATCACAATAGGTGCACGCTGGACGTGAAAGTGAATGTTAGGCCACACAGAGAGTCTGTAACCAGGTTGTCAGTTTATTGGTATCACAGGTAACAGCGGTAATACAGGGGATAATAGAAAGAGCGGATTCGCTATAGAGGTCACCAGAAAGATTCCTGGTAGGCTGATGTGTCTGTGGGGCCTGTTTAGTGTGTTGTCATGTGGCTCCACATGACAGGCAGCCCACTGCACTCATTACACTATTATCATTATCACTATTATTATTATAATATTATTATATTATCACTATTATTCATTATTATCCTCATTCATTCTGGTATTCCATCTTTGCAGTACAGCAACTCTGCCATCCAGTGATATTACTGCCATTGCTACATGATATGTTATACCTCTTGTGCTGCCCATGTCTGGCCGCTTCTACAATATTTTACAGGGTCACTTTTAGTTCCCAATCTGCTGGTCTGCAGCAAAAGACGCATACCTTCCAACTATACCTTTTTTAGCAGGTACAGTACCCTTTTTTTATGGTCTGTACCGATTTTTGGCTTTCCAAACCCCCACTGAAAGTATAGGAAAAGGGGCGTGGCCACACGACAATTTACCGGTGACCACGCCCCTTTACCCGTGACCACGCCCCCTTTTCTAATTTGACCTGATTTTTACGTGTAAAATGTTGGAGGGTATGAAGACGCAAGAAAGGCTGCAAATGCGTACAATCAAACCCTATGAGGGGGATTCCATCCACTCAATACACCCCACCCCCTCATCAGACTGCACCCCCGATAGGGGTGCTTCCATAAATTTCACGGGCTGGTTGTCCATTCCAATCCGTCCCTGGATAATAGTGAAATCCAGTATTAAGATAGCGGTGGCTATTGCAGCGGTATATGGTCTCACCTATGGGAGCATCTGCACAGTTCTCTGACACTCTGCACCGTAAAGCAGTGCACATGCTCAGTAGCCTGGAGGTGACGTCATCAGGTCAGAGGTCTGGCCTCCCGGTGCCTCCGCGTCCTACTCATACTTACCGATATTCTGGCTGCTCTCTGCGGGAGAGAGCAGCCAGGTCGGCTCAGCGGGCGGGCAGGGGAGGCTGTGCAGGAGGGGGTGGCCGGAGGCTGGACAGGGGCGGAGCAGGGGTGGGGTGGGGCGGAGCAAGGGCGGGGTCACAGTGACACCTCCTTTAAGCCACGCCCCCCACTCTGTAATGCCGCGATCCCCGGCATTACACTGCAGGGGGCGTGGCTATGATGACGCGATTCAGCAAGAATCGCGTCATCGACTGCCCGGACCGCCCACTTTACACACTAAGTGGGCGGACGGGCAGGGGGGACCCCGCAAATCGGGAGACTTGCCTGCTCTCCCGGGGGGCCGGGAGGGTCACCCGATTTTCGGGAGCCTCCCGGCCATTCCGGGAGAGTAGGCAAATATGGTCCTACTGCTTGGATGTATGCCGGATACCAAGCTGGGGCGCAGTGCTGTCTAACACCCCCCTCGCTGTGGACTGTCTCTGGTTACATAAAAACACATAATTCCTTACTCAGATACAGTATTTGGCAAAGTCCATCTGTAACCAGAGAAGTGGGGTTATGCAGCAAATCACCACCATAAAACATATAAATATCTCAAACACGTTCCAGTCCACATCCTTCTGGGAACACACTCAGGAGCTGGGACGTCAGTCCCTTTTCATCATGTCTGTGATATTATCCTGGTTTGTTACAAAGGTGATGCGGACAGACTTCCTTTCCACTCTCTCGGATGAAGTAATGTCTGATCACTATGTGCTGTAGGACAGGTCTGCGTCTCTAGTGTCACTCTCTGCGTTGATTGTTTCATCCGGTCTCAGAAGACTTAACTCACATAAAGTCCTTTTTGTCACAAACGCTCAGCTGGTTTGAGGATGCAACCCGTACTTTAGGTATTGGCAGAGACCCAGTACAGAGGCGCGGAGTCTAACGTGCTGGTGGTGTTCACCAGGGACCCCCGCTAGGAGGTTTGGGCTTTGCTGCTCCCGACACACAGGTCGCAGCCCTCTGACTGGGGTCCCAAATACTGGGCTGATATACCCTGTAGCTGGAATAGTAATTTGCCGTGAGGTGTGGAACACGGAGATGATGGACACAGACGGGGTCGACACTCTACAGGTAGGTCAGGAACAGTAGCGGCTCTTGCCACGGGCAAGCAGGCTTTTTGCCCGGGGTGCCGCTACCCTGAGGGCGCCGCCGTGGCAAGAGCCGCTACAAATCCTCCCTCCCGGCTCCCTGCTCCCCGGCTGCAGCGAGCGCCATGTGTGCCCGCTGCAGCCGGCGTCCCTGACTAACGCTAGAGGTCAAAATTGACCCCTAGTGTCAGTGCGGCGCTGCTATGGGAGAGACGTCATGACGTATGTGGAAACTTTCGCACTGGGCGCCGCAAGGTGTAGAACCGGCCCTGGTCAGGAACAGATACTAGGGTGGCAGGAACCAGGAATGGAGCACAGGGAAGGGAAGCAGGAACCAGCCATGGGGCACAAGGAAGGCAAGAACCAGGATCCAATCAGGAATTGGATATACACCTGGATTATTTGTGATTTTCCATAGCTTCTCCCATTTTAGCTGCATCTCCATGGCGTGCTCCCACAAGGTGTCGTTTTCTGTACCAGGGCCGTAACTAGGCGTGTGCCGATGGTGCCTTGCCCACACCGCAAATGCACCGAGGGCGCACCATCTGGCAGCACACCTGCATGGCTGCTCTCTCCAGACTCCCATGTAGTGCACACACTCACTGCTGGCGGCGGCGCCGCCTGTGTCCCGGGTCCTTTACAGCAGCAGCGGCTGCGGTGGGTGATGGGAGACAGGTGGCGCCGTCTGCGGGAGACAGGCAGCGCCGTCAGCGGGGCTCAGGCAGCGCCGCCTGTCTCCCATCACCCACCGCAGCCACTGCTGCTGTAAAGGACCCGGGAGCTGGCGGCAGCGCTGTGATGAGTGCCTGTCTCTGCTAATTGGCCCAGCCCTGAACGCCGGCTCGATCCCCCTGTAATTAGAGAGAGACATGATGACATCAGACGTTTCTCTCCCGACTTACACAGAGACTCTCCCACACTGCCCTGCCCTACCGCTGCACAGCGAGCAAGGAGCTGATAGTTAGAGGAGGAGATCCTTGTTTTCCTCCTTCTGGTTAGTAAATTACGAAATTACGTTTTAGAAAGAGAAAAAATACATCCATTTGGATGTACAGTATCTGAAAGGTTATTTACAATTTCTTAAAAAACAATATATATAGTCACAGCGCTAAAAATGTTAAGCAGCTCCGTTCAAAAAATAGTAGTATGTAATAAATGAGAAATGGAGCGCTGAATGTCTAATCAACGTTAATATCTGTAAAATAACATTAGGTTAGAGAAACACTGTTTAACAGCACTTTTACATGCAGATGTGACGTGTGAGCCCAGAAGTGATCTGTTTTGTAGTGGGTTCCTTAGTTGTGCTGGCGGTCAGCAGGGCCATAACTACGTGTGTGCCAGGTGTGCCTGGCACACAGCGCAGTCGCCCTGAGGGTGCAACTGGCCGCATCCCAGTTCCAAGGGGACATTAGTCAGCGGCATTGTAATGAGTCAAACTAACTCGTTACAAGGTGCCTGAGCAAGGAGAGGAGCAGCAGCTCAGGGGTCAGTGGAGAAGGAGGAGGAGGGAGGGGGAGGAGGGAGCCGCAGGAGCAGACTGTAATTGGTGGCGGCGCCGCTACAACTGTTTCTCTCCTTCCACATAGGCGGGCCGCCGCTGTGAATGCTGGGATGAGGGAAGCGCATCCCAGCATTCACAGCAGCAGCGGCCAGCCGATGTGGAAGGAGAGGGACAGCTGCAGTGGCACCGCCACCAATTACAGTGTGATGCTGCGGCTCCTGAGTCCCCCTTACTCCTACTCCCCTGCCTGGGGTCCCCAGTGGGGACTGCCTGCACCGAGGAGCTGGACTGTCTGCCGTAATGTGTAAAAAGGGAGACTCTGTCTGCCGTAATGTGCAAAAGGTGGACTGTCTGCCGTAATGTGTAAAAAGGGGTACTGTCTGCCGTAATGTGTAAACAGGGGGACTGTCTGCCGTAATGTGTAAAAAGAGGAACTCTGTCTGCCGTAATGTGTAAAAAGGGGACTCTGTCTGCTGTAATGTGTAAAAAGGGGGGGCTGTCTGCCGTAATGTGTAAAAAGGGGTACGGTCTGCCGTAATGTGTAAAAAGGGGGACTGTCTGCACTGTCTGCCGTAATGTGTAAAAAGGGGACTCTGTCTGCCGTAATGTGTAAAAAGGGGACGCTGCCTGCCGTAATGTGTAAAAGGGGCTCTACCTGGTGTAGTGGCGCTACTGTGCGGCGTAATTTGAATAATGGAGACTACTGTACACCGTGATATGAATTGGTAATATTTTGTGGCCACACCCCTTCCCCATGAAGCCTCGCCTCTATATTTTTGGCACATGCCTGCGGCGCGCACTGCCCCTATTTTACATAGGGGGGGCGGGTGCCGATGCCGTTTCTTGCACACAGCGCTAAAATGTCTAGTTACGGCACTGCTCTGAACATCTCATTTTGGTGAAGGTCATTCTTGCAGCTGCACTGTGCATCTCTCACTTGAGGTGCCTGAGCCCTTAACCTATTGATATGTCCTATTAAGGTATCACAATGGGTGCACGGCCTATTAGGGTATCATAATGGGTACACATAGCGGAGGTGAAAGTGCCACACAGACAGTCCTTAACCAAATGCTGCAGTCTGCACATGTGCAGTAGCACATCAGGTCAAAGGTTGCACCTTATTGCAGGTGCTCTAACACTGATTGGTCATGGGTAATATGGCCCAGCATGCATTGGTTCTCTCAGAGACATCCAATCAGCTTGTAATGTCTTGGGCCATTTCATACATAATTGCTGTCAAAGGAGGAGAAAATGTGGATTTCTACTGGAGAAGAGGACGTGAATGGCAATGGGGGATGTAGGTTAGTATGTGGCAGTGGGAGTATGAGTGTGAGTGTGCTTTATTAAAGTTGTACTTACTTCGGTGTGTGTGCCGTGTTTATTGTAAGATTTCTTTTACACATGGTACTTTTAATGCCCCTCATGCTGGTACTTCCAAGTATTAGCATGCGGGGTAGGCATGCTGGGACCTGTAGTGCCACCTATAGAAAGACAATATTAAAGCTATCAACTTGGCATCGACCGCTAAGGGATGCCGAGGATAGCCCCGAGCTTCAGCCCTGGCATTGGGTGCCCTGGAAGGGGGGTACCCACTCCCGTAGGGTGTCCCAGCCAGGGCTGGCTAGTTGGGGGGGAGTAATGCTACAGCCGCCGGGACCATTGTAAACATATTCCCTGGCTGTGGCATTATCTCCTTGGCTAGTGAAGCCCAGTGTTGGTTTAAAAAATACAGGGGACCCCTACGTCTCCCCCCCCCCCCCCCCCCCCCCGTACTTTTTGAACCAGGACCTAGTTCTAGAGCCTGTTACTGGTTCTTTAAATACAATGCAACCTTACACATTTTTCCCCTGTGTTTTTTAGACCCAGGACTGGCTAAAAGAGCCCAGGGCTGGTTATGCTTAGGTGGAGGAGACCCTACGCAGTGTTCTTTTTATTTTTTACCTTTTTCTTAGACAGAGAAGCCTGCACAGATCTCGCTGATTCGTGCAGGGTTCATGTACAGGAGTGTTTGGCTGCCGGCAAACCCAGCAGCCAAATACGACTATGGGGGTCATTCTGACCCAATCGTACGCTGCAGTTATTCACAGCGCAGCGATCGGGTCGGAAGTGCGCATGCGCCAGTGTATGCCAGACGGGCGATGGCCTTCATTACCTAGCGATCGCCTCTGCCTGATTGACAGGCAGAGGCGGTCGCTGGGCGGGAGGGTTCGGCACGGCGGCGTTTGGCCGCCGTTTTCGGGGTGCGGCTGGACCGTGCGTATATGTATATGTAATCTACGTGTATTAAATCAACCTAGGTGGTGCTAGTGGGTCCCCTGTTCAGTGCTGGGGTTGCAGAAACCCCCCGCACAAGGGGGGTTTCTACAACACCTAAGGTGGGCTGTCAGCTGAGGAGACTGGTGGCACTTGATATGCCCCCCGGCTGTCGGGATCTTGGCGTTCAGCATACCGGACAGCTGGCATACCGACAACTAGTTTCCATCTTCGGGTGTCCACGACACCCCTGGAGGCAGAATAAATAGCGTAGTGTCACCGTGCCCACAGCGTAGCGAGCGCAGCAAGCCCGCAAGGGGTTCTTTTGCACTCACCCTATTCCGGTATACCGGCGGTCGGGATCCCGGCGCCGGTATGCTGGGCGCCGGGATCCCAAGCCCCGGCATACCGTAGTAGACCCGAAGAGACAGCTAAGAATACAGCCAGACCTGCTGGGAACAGAACAACCAGGTAGAGACAGACAAGAGGGTCTATCCCAGAATACTGGATTACACCAGGGAAATGCTCAGTAGAAAACTGAGCAGAGAGTCCAGTCAGGCCTATTTTGTGTCAGGCTGGACATAGGTGTTTCTATAATGGGGGAGAAAAAGGTCGCACAAGTCATTGGATAATAACAGAGAGGCCCCCTTAAGTTCCAATTGATATCTTGGTATGGATATTCTATAATGGGGGGTGCTACCTAGGCAAAAAATAGAATCATATACACGAGAGAAGAAAAAAGAATTGCCTTAAAGTGGTGCAATTCTTTTTTCTTCTCTCGTGTATATGTTTCTATAATGGGTGCAGGTGGGCCCAAACCACACACACTGCACCCATTTATTATACTTACCCCTCCGGTGTCCCGCAACGGCGTCCCTGCTGTGCGGGCACAAATCACTCTGGAAATTTCCGAGTGATTTGCGCATGCGCGCTGGAGGTGTCCCCGGGAACACAGTGCGAGCGCCATGTTCCCGGAGACCTGCGCATGCGCAGTAGTCTCTGGCATTGTGCCAGAGTCGACTGCTAACGGAGAGGAGGGGGGTCATCCACTCTTAAAACGCCCCTGAGGCTGAGACTATGTAATAAAAGCTGTTAAGCAGACTAGCTGACCATTTGTAGAGAGGATTCAATAAGGGTCTATTCAACAAGCACTGCCCTGAGTGGGTTCGGAGCTGTCTGGTATTTTCTTGGCTTCATTTAAGCTGACAGTAAAGCATCATTTAGTTTCAAACTCAGAATTGCTGCGTGGAGAGTGGAGACCCTTATTTGTATAATTCCCATATGTTACAATGTTTTAGAGAATACAGGACTGATTGTACCAGCAATGTTTATCTCTGTAGCTGCTACATCTGTCCAAAATTATTCATGTAAAAAAATTGCAAACAAAATCACAGTATAATATATACATTTGTATTTGTAAGATAAGATCTTTATATCTGAAAATCTGGCATATAAAGGCCCATACACACTAGTCGATAAAGTAAACAACGTCGCCCATTTTGACCCTTACTGAGCGACGTTGTTTACTATATCGACTAGTGTGTACGCTGTAAACGACGAGCGATGCGCGGCCCCACGGGTCATTAACGACCCTCAGCCGTGCATGAAGCTCAATTTGTACTCATGGGCCCTCATTCCGAGTTGTTCGCTCGTTATTTTTCATCGCATCGCAGCGATTTTCCGCAAACTGCGCATGCGCAATGTTCGCACTGCGCCAAGTAAATTTGCTAAGAAGTTTGGTATTTTACTCACAGCATTACGAGGTTTTTTCTTCGTTCTTGTGATCGGAGTGTGATTGACAGGAAGTGGGTGTTTCTGGGCCGAAACTGACCGTTTTATGGGTGTGTGTGAAAAAACGCTGCCGTTTCTGGGAAAAACGCGGGAGTGGCTGGAGAAACGGGGGAGTGGCTGGGCGAACGCTGGGTGTGTTTGTGACGTCAAACCAGGAACGAAACTGACTGAACTGATCGCAGTGGCAGAGTAAGTGTCGAGCTACTCAGAAACTGCTTAGAAATTTCTATTCGCAATTTTGAGAATCTTTCGTTCGCAATTCTGCTAAGCTAAGATTCACTCCCAGTAGGCGGCGGCTTAGCGTGTGCAATGCTGCTAAAAGCAGCTTGCGAGCGAACAACTCGGAATGAGGGCCATTGTCCAAAGCTGCATGCTACGGCCAGCCGTGGCATGACGTCAGTGTGCGATATCGCTAGCCATATCACACAGTGTGTATGCCCGCCGTCGGGTATACTAGACAACGTCACTCACCAAGCACATTGCTTAGTGTGTACCCACTTTAAGTCAGGAAGTTTACCATGATTGCAACTGCCAGTCTCCATTTGGCAACCATTGCAATGATGTTGACAAAGAAAAGACCTTAAGAAAACAAGAAAATGTAGTAAGTTAGCAGGTATGCATTCTACTGTATATTTATATAAATAAATAAATAAATAAATAAATTAATTAATTAATGAATTAATAAAAAAAATAAAAATATATATACACACACACACACACACACACACACACACACACACACACGAGAGAAGGACTGGGGGCATGCCCCCACCATGATGAAAACTCTGGATGTGGCTTGCGGATGTGGCATTTTCCGTTAGACCCCCACAAATTTCAGGGCGCACGCTGTTCCCTGAGCTCCGCACAACACTTGGGATTTATGTCCAAGGTCAATGCAAATGTACAGAAATGTTATAAACTGTAAATGCATACTTGGTACAAATTGATTACTTATATTTACAATGCATAATCTCCCAAGGATCAATAGCGAATTAAATATACCACTTTACAATGTCCTCGACAGATCATTATTATCTTACATGCAATCACTGAGAGGTGGCAGTAGAAGGAAAAATATTATTCGATTTTTAGAATGTTTTATCACGATAAAAGACGTCATACCAATGCTTAGTTTCTAGCTACAGGTAAGAAGCAGTACACTATGGGGGTCATTCCGACCCGTTCGCTCGCTGCGTTTTAACGCAGCAGAGCGAACAGGTCCCTGCTGCGCATGCGCTAGAGCCGTAGCGCGCCTGCGCATGCGGGGCGTCCGAAGGCAGGCAGAGGTGATCGATGGGCGGTAGGGGGCAAAACAGCGTCGTTTGGGCGTCGTTTCGTAGGCACGGTCTGGCCAACGCAGGCGTGGCCAGACTGAACGGGGGAAGGGCCACAGCGGCTGCGTGACGTCATATGCGAGGAGTAGCTCCCGGCCAGCACGCTAAAGCTATGCTGGTCGGGAGCTACTCCTGAAGTGCAAAGGCATCGCCGCTGTGCGATGCCTTTGCACCTCTGCGATGGGGGCCGGACTGACATGCGGGGCGGACTAGCCCCGTGCTGGGCGTCCCCCCGCATGTCAGGAAAGTTGATCGTAGCTGTGCTAAATTTAGCACAGCTACGATCAACTCGGAATGACCCCCTACATGTAGTTTTATACCCTTAAAGTCTTGTTAATAAATGTATAATTTTTCCCAAGTTCTGTAGTTTTTTTGGACGCTAGCATTAAAGAGGTAATATATGATAAAAACAAAACCTGCCTGGTTTGGTATTTAATACTGTACTATTGTAACTTAAATCCAGCTGCCAAAACCATGCGCCAACACTAATCACATAAGTACTAACATATGCGATTAGTGTTGCAGAGGACAGCTCCTGCGATCAGAGCTCGCGATGCGCTGCAGCTGCTGGTCTCCCTATGACCGGGAGTCGATCTGTGCAAAACAGCGGCGGACATGGGGGATGCTGGGAGGATTCCGTGATGGAACACTCTCTGCATCGCATTGCGGAAGAAGTCCCATAGACTTCTACAGGGTAAAGCCAGCAAAATCTGGCGTTACCCTGCGTGTCGGAGATCCGGCGGATGGTAGGTACATACGAAAATGCGGTAAAAAAACAGAAAACTGGTGTTTTATCGCATTTTCACTTAAGAACATCCCACCCCCTAAGTTATTTATGTACCACATTCTTTCCGGATTAAGCCTTGGGGGGCCTGGGGCATTTAGGACAGGTGGGCCCTGGTGGAGGGGCGGGGGGGTGTATACTAGATTGTATATACCTCTCAACATGATTTATTCCAGGAGGGACAAAATGCTCTCTACCTGGAATTCTCTTTTAATATATGATTGGCATCACATATGTTGAACTATTTCATTGATAAAAAAGGTTTTTCAACAAAAATGATTACAATTATAATTTAAGAGGAAAGTCCAGGGAGAGAGCATTGTGTCCCTCCTGGAATGGCTCATGTTAGGAGGTAAGGATTGTGTATAAACCAATGGTGTATATTAGATTTAAACTAATAGTTTAATAAGGCCTGGGTACTGTTTATATCTCCATTCAATAGAGAGACAACTATTTTATAATCTTTTCCGGTAGGGGAACAAAGACAATTTAAGCTTAAAATAAAAAAATAAAAATAAAATCTATAATTTATCTTGCAAAAATGCAATAGCAGCAGCCTCTGTACTGCTAACACACTGGGACAGGACTCAAGAGGAACACTCTCATTAGATAACAGGTTGCACAGGATCCTGACACCCAGGTGGGAGGAGAAGCTGGGTTCCCTGGGTCACAGCTCTCTCCCCTCTGCTATCTCTCCTTTGGTCAGGAAGCTCTGTCAGTATCTCTTGAAACCTGATACTCCTGCGTCTATGCCTGCAATGCATACTGTCCTGCTCATATTCTGACAGCCTGGTTCTGCTGCGGCACAAGAGAGAGAGCTAGTGATGTCAGTATGCTTTGGCTGGGGGGCCCATTGACAGAGGGGGGCCCGGGGTACAGTATGCCCTGCACCCCCCCCCCCCCCCCCCCACCCCTTTATCTGGCTATGACCATCATGGCAGGCACTGGTGCCTTTCCACTCTTCCCTCCATATTTCACCTCTTGGCTGTTTGACACAGCTGACCACACATGGAGTACCCATGGAATCATGGTACTGACACGTAGATGTATGACCAGGACAGGGGAACAAGTGGTATCAGTGCATGTTATGTGTGCTGATACCGCTTCTCCCCCATGTATAAAAGTAGTGATTACGGATTAATGTCGGAGACGCATAGATAGCACACTGATGTGCCAGCCCATGTATGAAAGGTCAGTGGCACTGAGCGTTCTGACACCTGCAGCTATCATTTTCTACAGCTGCAGGTGTCATTGCCCAATTCACAGCCGCTATAGTGGCGGCGGTGGCTACCTGGTTGCGTGTGAGATCACGCATGCCCAGTGAGCCAGCCGGGAGGGGAGACACAGCGCATCAACACTAGGCTGATTTGCTGGGGGGGGGTCTAGCAGGGATCACTGGAGAAGGGGGGGGGGGGGGGGGGGGTTCTAGCAGGGATCCGGCGATCCCTGCTAGAAAACAGCACTTTCTCTGTAGGGGCAAGATGCGGCGTCTCCCTATATAATAAAGGGGAAGGTACTGGATGGATTTGGTGGTGAAAGTTCCCCATGTGATAAGTATCACCAATCCTCCTACTCAGAGCCGGATTAAGACCATGGGGGTCCCGGGGCACTTAAGAGAGTGGGGCCCCTAATAGAGAAGGCAGAGAATATATATATATATATATATATATATACATATACACACATAAACATATATATATATATATATATATATATACACACACATATATATATATATTTGCCTCCCCAAGCGGCACACCCCCTGCCACACCGCAGATCGGATCTCTCTTCCGATCCGATCTGCGGTGCTGTGCTCCCCGGATCCCGTCCTCACTGCAGCAGCGGGCGCACAGACAGGACAGCTGAGCTGAGCGACGGCTCAGCTGTCCAATAAAGTATGAATGAAGCAGCCTGCCGCTCAGTCATTGGCTGGGCACGCAGGCTGTTTCATTGATACATTATTGGACAGCTGAGCCCAGTGGCGTAACTAGAAATTTTTCTCCCCCAAGCCAAAAAATCCTTCGGCTAACCCCCCCCCCCCCCCCCATACCCCCCGCAATTGGCACTAGCAAAGGTAGAAAAATGTGCATGCCGCAGGCGCGCGCCGGCAAAAAGGGTGTGTGGCTTTGTCGAAATGGGCGTGGCTTTGCGTGGAGGGCGTGGCATTGCAGGAAAAGACTACCTTATACCCCAGTTTTGCAACCTGCACGCCCATACGTTGGCCACCACAGGAAAGAAAAATAATCCTGATTCATGCCCCTTACATTATTTGTCATTTTTCCTCCTTATAGTAATGCCCAGTATACATTATTCCACATACTGCAATGGCCCTTAGACATTATTCCACACACAATAATGCACATGACACAATATGCACACACTGTAATGCCCCAGACACATTATGCCACACACCGTAATGCCTGTGACACATTATGACAGGAATCGCAATGCCCGTTATACATTATGCTACACACTACAATGCCCCTGATACATTATAGCACATACAATGTCTGTGACACAGTATGACACACACCACAATGATCCTGAGACATTATACCACATACCACAATGCCCGTGATATAGTATACAACACACCGTAATGCCTGATACATTATGACACACACCGCAATGTCTGTGATACATTATGCCACACACCGTAATGCCCATTACACATTAAGTTCTACAGTAAGGCTTCTAATTACTTTTAAATTACCTGCTCGTTGCCAGGGGTTTCATGCTCTTGGTTCCATGCACGGTGCCAGGGGTTTTCATGCTCAGGGTGTCATGCTCGTTGCCAGGGGTTTCATGCACTGGGTGTCATGCTCGTTGCTAGGGGGTAGTGCTTGTTGCTAGGGCCATGCTCCCAGTGCCACATATGCCCCCAGTGCCAGATATTCCCCTACAGTGCCAGGTATATGCCCCTAGTGCCAGATATTCCCCCACAGTGCCAGGTACATGCCCCCAGTGCCACATATATACCCCCCCCTCTCAGTGCCACATATGCCCCCTCAGTGCCTGCTCCCCCCAGTGCCAAATATTCCCCCACAGTGCCAGGTATATGCCCCCAGTGCCAGATATTCCCCCACAGTGCCAGGTATATGCCTCCAGTGCCAGATCTTCCCCCACAGTGCCAGGTATATGCCCCCAGTGCCAGATCTGCCCCCCACAGTGCCAGGTATATGCCCCCAGTGCCAGATCTGCCCCCCACAGTGCCAGGTATATGCCCCCAGTGCCAGATCTCCCCCCCACAGTGCCAGGTATATGCCCCCCAGTGTCAGATCTGCCCCCCACAGTGCCAGGTATATGCCCCCAGTGCCAGATCTTCCCCCCCACAGTGCCAGGTATATGCCCCCAGTGCCAGATCTGCCCCCCACAGTGCCAGGTATATGCCCCCAGTGCCAGATCTGCCCCCCACAGTGCCAGGTATATGCCCCCAGTGCCAGATCTTCCCCCCCACAGTGCCAGGTATATGCCCCCCAGTGCCAGATCTGCCCCCCACAGTGCCAGGTATATGCCCCCAGTGCCAGATCTGCCCCCCCACAGTGCCAGGTATATGCCCCAAGTGCCTGCTCCCCCCCCGCCCATGTGTTGGAGGGACACAGAGCGCATCGCGCGTCTCTCCTGTGTCCCTCCTGGCTCTCCCCTGGCTGGTCTAATACAGGAAGTGCCGGTTCGTGAGCCAATCAGAGCTCACGAACGGCACTTCCTTAGACCGGCCGGGGGAGAGCCAGGGAGGGACACAGGAGAGACGCGCGATGCGCTCCGTGTCCCTCCAACACAGCAGGGAGGGAGAGGAGACCGCAGATTGACATGCGGACGCTCGTCCGCATGTCAATCTGTTCTAAGGGAGCCGGGGAGCACAGCACCGCAGATCGGATCGGAAGAGATCCGATCTGCGGTGTAGCAGGGGGCCCTTTTGGAAAGGGGGGCCCGGGGAACGTATCCCCCGGGCCCCCCCCCCCCCCCTTAATCCGGCTCTGCTACTGCTATAACCACGTCAGGATGGCGGGAGCAGGAAATAATAAATAAATAAAACGCTTTATATGTACAAGGCATTTATTTTCCAATCAGAGCATTAGTAATATTTTATGGTTGTTATATCTGTAAACATTTCTCTATCGTCCTAGTGGATGCTGGGGTTCCTGAAAGGACCATGGGGGAATAGCGGCTCCGCAGGAGACAGGGCACAAAAAGTAAAGCTTTAGGATCAGGTGGTGTGCACTGGCTCCTCCCCCTATGACCCTCCTCCAAGCCAGTCAGATTTTGTGCCCGGCCGAGAAGGGTGCAATCTAGGTGGCTCTCCTAAAGAGCTGCTTAGGAAAGTTTAGCTTAGGTTTTTTATTTTACAGTGAGTCCTGCTGGCAACAGGATCACTGCAACGAGGGACTTAGGGGAGAAGAAGTGAACTCACCTGCGTGCAGGATGGATTGGCTTCTTGGCTACTGGACATCAGCTCCAGAGGGACGATCACAGGTACAGCCTGGATGGTCACCGGAGCCTTGCCGCCGGCCCCCTTGCAGATGCTGAAGTAAGAAGAGGTCCAGAATCGGCGGCAGAAGACTCCTCAGTCTTCTAAAGGTAGCGCACAGCACTGCAGCTGTGCGCCATTTTCCTCTCAGCACACTTCACACGGCAGTCACTGAGGGTGCAGGGCGCTGGGAGGGGGGCGCCCTGGGAGGCAAATGAATACCTATTTTGGCTAAAAATACCTCACATATAGCCTCCGGAGGCTATATGGAGATATTTAACCCCTGCCAGAATCCGTTAAGAGCGGGAGACGAGGCCGCCGAAAAAGGGGCGGGGCCTATCTCCTCAGCACACAGCGCCATT
The DNA here is from genome assembly GCF_028390025.1 of Pseudophryne corroboree. Classification (NCBI taxonomy): domain Eukaryota; kingdom Metazoa; phylum Chordata; class Amphibia; order Anura; family Myobatrachidae; genus Pseudophryne; species Pseudophryne corroboree. The sequence goes on along the minus strand of NC_086450.1, from coordinate 61,465,972 downwards.
TTCCCTCACAGAAAGGCTGGAGGGAAGGCTCCCAGGCTCTCCCCTGCACTGCACTACAGAAACAGGGTTAAAACAGAGAGGGGGGGCACTAATTTGGCGATATGCTTATATATATATTAAGATGCTATAAGGGAAAACACTTATATAAGGTTGTCCCTATATAATTATAGCGTTTTTGGTGTGTGCTGGCAAACTCTCCCTCTGTCTCTCCAAAGGGCTAGTGGGTCCTGTCCTCTATCAGAGCATTCCCTGTGTGTGTGCTGTGTGTCGGTACGTGTGTGTCGACAGGTAGGAGGACGATGTTGGTGAGGAGGCGGAGCAATTGCCTGTAATGGTGATGTCACTCTCTAGAGAGTCGACACCGGAATGGATGGCTTATTTAGGAAATTACGTGATAATGTCAACACGCTGCAAGGTCGGTTGACGACATGAGACGGCCGACAAACAATTAGTACGGTCCAGACGTCTCAAAAACACCGTCAAGGGTTTTAAAACGCCCGTTTACTTTAGTCGGTCGACACAGACACAGACAGGGACACTGAATCCAGTGTCGACGGTGAATAAACAAACGGATTCCTTATTAGGGCCACACGTTAAAGGCAATGAAGGAGGTGTTACGTATTTCTGATACTACAAGTACCACAAAAGAGGGTATTATGTGGGATGTGAAAAAACTACCATAGTTTTTCCTGAATCAGATAAATTAAATAAAGTGTGTGATGATGCGTGGGTTCCCCCCGATAGAAAATTATGGGCGGTATACCCTTTCCCGCCAGAAGTTAGGGCGCGTTGGGAAACACCCCTTAAGGTGGATAAGGCGCTCACACGCTTATCAAAACAAGTGGCGGTACCGTCTATAGATAGGGCCGTCCTCAAGGACCAGCTGACAAGGCTGGAAAATATAATAAAAAGTATATACACACATACTGGTGTTATACTGCGGCCAGCGATCGCCTCAGCCTGGATGTGCAGAGCTAGGGTGGCTTGGTCGGATTCCCTGACTAAAAATATTGATACCCTTGACAGGGACAGTATTTTATTGACTATAGAGCATTTCTATATATGCGAGATGCACAGAGGGATATTTGCACTCTGGCATCATGAATAAACGCGATGTCCATAACTGCCAGAAGATGTTATGGACACGACAGTGGTCAGGTGATGCAGATTCCAAACGGCACAGTATGGCCGTATAAAGGAAGAGGACTTGTTTGGGGTCGGTCCATCGGACCTGGTGGTCACGGCAACTGCTGGAAAATCCACCGTTTTTTACCCTAAGTCACATCTCTGCAGAAAAAGACACCGTCTTTTCAGCCTCAGTCCTCTCGTCCCTATAAGATCATATCTGCCCAGGGATAGAGGAAAGGGAAGAAGACTGCAACAGGCAGCCTATTCCCAGGAACAGAAGCGTTCCACCGCGTCTGACAAGTTCTCAGCATGGCGCTGAGACCGTACAGGACCCCTGGATCCTACAAGTAGTATCCCGGGGGTACAGATGGGAATGTCGAGACGTTTCCCCTTCGCAGGCTCCTGAAGTCTGCTTTACCAAGTCTCCCTCCGACAAGGAGGTAGTATGGGAAAAAATTCACAAGCTGTGTTCCCAGCAGGTGACAATTAAATTACCCCTCCTACTACAGAAAAGGGGTATTATTCCACACTATATTGTGGTACTGAAGCCAGAAGGCTAGGTGAGACTTATTCTAAAAAAATTTTTTTGAACACTTACAAAGGTTCAAATTAAGATGAAGTCACTCAGAGCAGTGATAACGAACCAGGAAGAAGGGGACTATATAGTGTCCCGGGACATCAGGGATGCTTACCTCTATGTCCCAAATTTGCCCTTCTCACTAAGGGTACCTCAGGTTCGTGGTGCAGAACTGTCACTATCAGTTTCAGACGCTGCCGTTTGGATTGTCCACGGCACCCCGGGGTCTTTACCAAGGTAATGGCCGAATTGATGATTCTTCTTCGAAGAAAAGGCGTCTTAATTATCCCTTACTTGGACGATCTCCTGATAGGGGCATAGTCCAGGGAACAGTTGGAGGTCGGAGTAGCACTATCTCGGATACTGCTACAATCAGCACGGGTGGATTCTAAATATTCCAAAATCGCAGCTGATCCCGACGACACGTCTGCTGTGCCTAGGGATGATTCTGGACACAGTCCAGAAAAAGGTGTTTCTCCCGGAAGAGAAAGCCAGGGAGTTATCCGAGCAAGTCAGGAACCTCCTAAAAACAGTGCATCATTGCACAAGGGTCCTGGTAAAAATGGTGGCTTCCTACGAAGCAATTCCATTCGGCAGATTTCACGTAAGAACTTTTCAGTGGGATCTGCTGGACAAATGGTCCGGATCGCATCTTCAGATGCATCAGCGGATAACCCAATATCCAAGGACAAGGGTGTCTCTCCTGTGGTGGTTATAGAGTGCTCATCTTCTAGAGGGCCGCAGATTCGGCATTCAGGATTGGATGCTGGTAACCACGGAGCCCAGCCTGAGAGGCTGGGGAGCAGTCACACAAGGGAAAAATTTCCAGGGAGTGTGATCAAGTATGGAGACTTTTCTCCACATAAATATACTGGAGCTAAGGGTAAATTTATAATGCTCTAAGCTTAGCAAGACCTCTGCTTCAAGGTCAGCCGGTATTGATCCAGTGGGAAAAACATCACGGCAGTCGCCCACGTAAACAGACAGGGCGACACAAGAAGCAGGAGGGCAATGGCAGAAACTGCAAGGACTTTTCGCTGGGCGGAAAATCATGTGATAACACTGTCAGCAGTTTTTCATCCCGGGAATGGAAACTGGGAAGCAGACTTCCTCAGCACGACCTCCACCCGGGAGAGTGGAAACTTCATTGAGAAGTTTTTTCCACATGATTGTAAACCGTTGGGAAATACCAAAGGTGGACATGATGGCGTCCCGTCTGAACAAAAAACGGGACAGGTATTGCGCCAGGTCAAGGGACTCTCAGGCAATAGATGTGGACGTTCTGGTAACACCGTGGGTGTACCAGTCGGTGTATGTGTTCCCTCCTCTGCTTCTCATACCTAAGGTGCTGAGAATTATAAGACGTAGAGGAGTAAGAACTATACTCATGGCTCCGGATTGGCCAAGAAGGACTTGGTACCCGGAACTTCAAGAGATGCTTACAGAGGTCTTATGGCCTCTGCCGCTAAGAAGGGACTTGCTTCAGCAAGTACCATGTCTGTTCCAAGACTTACCGCAGCTGCGTTTGTCGGCATGGCGATGGAAAGCCGGATCCTAAGGGAAAAAAGGCATTCCGGAAGAGGTCATTCCTACCCTGGTCAAAGCCAGAAAGGAGGTGACCGCACAACTTTATCACCACGTGTGGCGAAAATTTGTTGCGTGGTGTGAGGCCAGGAAGGCCCCACAAAGAAATTTCAACTCGGTCGTTTCCTGCATTTCCTGCAAACAGGAGTGTCTATGGGCCTCAAATTGGGGTCCATTAAGGTTCAAATTCGGCCCTGTAAATTTTCTTCCAGAAAGAATTGGCTTCAGTTCCTGAAGTCCAGAAGTTTGTCAAGGGAGTATTGCATATACAAACCCCTTTTTTGTGCCTCCAGTGGCACTGTGGGATCTCAACGTAGTTCTGGGATTTCTCAAATCACATTGGTTTAAAACCAGTCAAATATGTGGATTTGCAGCATCTCACATAAAAAGTGACCATGCTCTTGGCCCTGGCCTGGACCAGGCGAGTGTCAAATTGGTGGTTTTTTCTCAAAAAAGCCCATATCTGTTTGTCCATTCGGACAGGGCAGAGCTGCGGACTCGTCCCCAGTTCTCTCCCTAAGGTGGTGTCAGTGTTTCACCTGAACCAGCTTATTGTGGTGCCTTGCACCTACTAGGGACTTGGAGGACTCCAAGTTGCTAGAAGTTGTCAGGGCCCTGAAAATATATTCCAGGACAGCTGGAGTCAGAAAATCTGACTCGCTGTTTATACTGTATGCACCCAACAAGTTGGGTGCGCCTGCTTCTAAGCAGTCGATTGCTCGTTGGATTTGTAACACAATTCAACTTGCACATTCTGAGGCAGGCCTGCCACAGTCTAAATCGGTTAAGGCCCATTCCACAAGGAAGGTGGGCTCATCTTGGGCGGCTGCCCGAGAGGTCTCGGCATTACAACTCTGCCGAGCAGCTACGTGGTCAGGGGAGAACACGTTTGTAAAATTCTACAAATTTGATATCCTGGCAAAAGAGGACCTGGAGTTCTCTCATTCGGTGCTGCAGAGTCATCCGCACTCTCCCGCCCGTTTGGGAGCTTTGGTATAATCCCCATGGTCCTTTCAGGAACCCCAGCATCCACTAGGACGATAGAGAAAATAAGAATTTACTTACCGATAATTCTATTTCTCGGAGTCCGTAGTGGATGCTGGGCGCCCATCCCAAGTGCGGATTATCTGCAATACTTGTACATAGTTACAAAAATCGGGTTATTATTGTTGTGAGCCATCTTTTCAGAGGCTCCGCTGTTATCATACTGTTAACTGGGTTTAGATCACAAGTTGTACGGTGTGATTGGTGTGGCTGGTATGAGTCTTACCCGGGATTCAAAATTCCTCCCTTATTGTGTACGCTCGTCCGGGCACAGTACCTAACTGGCTTGGAGGAGGGTCATAGGGGGAGGAGCCAGTGCACACCACCTGATCCTAAAGCTTTACTTTTTGTGCCCTGTCTCCTGCGGAGCCGCTATTCCCCCATGGTCCTTTCAGGAACCCCAGCATCCACTACGGACTCCGAGAAATAGAATTATCGGTAAGTAAATTCTTATTTTCTTTGGCATATTTAATTTAATTTCTATCAAAAGGATCTGGAAGTACACTCTGCGCCTGTGACCCTGTATACATCACAATGGGCCTGATTCATAGCTGTACGCTATGCAGATATTTCCGCAGGTGAGCGGTTATTGGCTGACTGCACATGTTCCGCGGTCGCACAGCGCACACCTTGGCACCTTAGCAATGTCAATCGCAGTGATGATTCCTTTGCAATGGAGAGGGCAGCCAGGAAGTCTGCAGCTATGAATTGAGGCCCAGTATATCTGATTTAGCATTCAGATACAGTAAACTAACAATCAATACAAAATGTACATTATATTAATTATCATCTGTTGAGCTCTCAAAAATATTCAGCACCATGACCATTGATCCATTATAAACTTGATAATATTACTTTGCAGACTTGTGTATGTTTGTTTACATTTCTTAACTGCATTATATGTAACGTGATACAGGTTGAGTATCCCATATCCAAATATTCCGAAATACGGAATATTCCGAAATACGGACTTTTTTGAGTGAGAGTGAGATAGTGAAACTTTTGTTTTCTGATGGCTCAATGTACACAAACTATGTTTAATACACAAAGTTATTAAAAATATTGTATTAAATGACCTTCAGGCTGTGTGTATAAGGTGTATATGGAACATAAATGAATTGTGTGAATGTAGACACACTTTGTTTAATGCACAAAGTTATAAACAATATTGGCTAAAATGACCTTCAGGCTGTGTGTATAAATTGTATATGAAACATAAATGCATTCTGTGCTTAGATTTAGGTCCCATCGCCATGATATCTCATTATGGTATGCAATTATTCCAAACTACGGAAAAATCCCATATCCAAAATACCTGTGGTCCCAAGCATTTTGGATAAGGGATACTCAACCTGTATTGCCTTAGCAAGGCATAGGGGGTCCTTGGCCCAGCATCCCCCTACATGTGACGACATAACTTCACAAAACTCTCTCCACCTCTTTCTTAATACTGTAATATACAATGTTGCGCACTATTAACAATAACATTCTGTTGGAGCAACCTTACCATACAGCCCTGCACTAATACATTTTCTTAATGGTGATGTTCTTTTTACACAATGAAGAAACAGCAGGTTCATCCTATAATCTCTTTGCAGTTGAATAATTCCAGAGGGGTTGGGTATGATATGTTGACAGACACTTTAATACATATGGGGACTACAGCAATACATACTGTATGGGGACAGCCGTTTTCTGAGGTTTGACTGAATTTTTGGGGTTAGTAGTAGTACATCCCGCTGAGAGCCAGGAAACATAATCCCCTATCCACCGCAGAGCGTGCACAGATACTTCTGAAGGCTGCAGAACAATGGAGTGTAAATTCGAATCCATCATCTAGGGAAGTGCCACCACATGTCCTGCGCATAACACAACACTGATGCCCAGATAAACCTCAGTGGATTGTAAGTGTGGCTATCAGAATCCAGCTGCACTGACAGGATGGAGTGGGAGAAGATTAGCACTAGACAGACGCTTGGGCTCAGAATGAACCTCTGTTCTTTTCAAAGTGTGTGTGTGTGTGTGTGTGTGTGTGTGTGTGTGTGTGTGTGTGTGTGTGTGTGTGTGTGTGTAGATTAGGAAGAGATGATTTAAAGCAGCCTTTAATTTTAAAGCTAATGGCATTGTAAATCTAGCGGCAATATCACTGAAATTGCGCTGGGTTACACAAATCGCAGGCTGTTACACCTGGGTCTTTAAGTCTCTGATTTTCAATGTACACTTCTGCAAACATGGTGGGGAGGTACTAAAATGGACAAAAACAGTTATTCAAATAAATCAGTTAAATCAAACAGATTTAACCATACTTGCCTACCCTCCCGGAATGGCCGGGAGGCTCCCGAAAATCGGGTGGCCCTCCCGGCCCCCCCGGAAAGGTGGGCAAGCCTCTCGCTTTCCGTGCTGCCCCTCCATGACCCTCCTCGGCCGCCCACAGCAGAGAACAAGTGGGCGGTCCGAGGGGGTCCGATGACATGATTTGCGCTGAATCGCGTCATCGTAGCTCTGCCCCCTGCTATACAGCGCCTCTTTTCTCGGCACTGCATAGAGGGATCGGAGCCACGATGACGCGAGCCTGATGCCACGCCCCCAGACTGTCCACTGCCCTGTTGGCCACGCCCGTAGAACGCCCATCCTGCTGCCGGCCACGCCCCCATGCACCTACAACGCTGCCTCCTCCCGGAGGAGGGGGCAGCAAAGTAGGTAAGAATGGATTTAACCAATTTGTCTGAATGACCATTCTTGCGTGTTTTCCAGTATTTGGGAGCAAATGGTAAGTTTGTCATTTGCTTTGATACGTTACCAGATTTTTTGTTCCAACCAGAAAGATTGGACAGACAATCTCATAGGGCCTACGATCAGTTTCACAGGCATGCGGGGGGACGCCCAGCACAAGGCTAGTCCAGAGCCGGATTAAGACCATGGGGGTCCCGGGGCACTTAAGAGAGTGGGGCCCCTAATAGAGAAGGCAGAAGAAAAAAAAAATATATATATACATATACACACATATACATATATATATATATATATATATATATTTGCCTCCCCAAGCAGCACACCCCCTGCCACACCGCAGATCGGATCTCTCTTCCGATCCGATCTGCGGTGCTGTGCTCCCCGGATCCCGTCCTCACTGCAGCAGCGGGCGCACAGACAGGACAGCTGAGCTGAGCGACGGCTCAGCTGTCCAATAAAGTATGAATGAAGCAGCCTGCCGCTCAGTCATTGGCTGGGCACGCAGGCTGTTTCATTGATACATTATTGGACAGCTGAGCCCAGTGGCGTAACTAGAAATTTTTCTCCCCCAAGCCAAAAAATCCTTCGGCGCCCCCCCCCCCCCCCCCCATACCCCCCGCAATTGGCACTAGCAAAGGTAGAAAAATGTGCATGCCGCAGGCGCGCGCCGGCAAAAAGGGTGTGTGGCTTTGTCGAAATGGGCGTGGCTTTGCGTGGAGGGCGTGGCATTGCAGGAAAAGACTACCTTATACCCCAGTTTTGCAACCTGCACGCCCATACGTTGGCCACCACAGGAAAGAAAAATAATCCTGATTCATGCCCCTTACATTATTTGTCATTTTTCCTCCTTATAGTAATGCGCAGTATACATTATTCCACATACTGCAATGGCCTTTAGACATTATTCCACACACAATAATGCACATGACACAATATGCACACACTGTAATGCCCCAGACACATTATGCCACACACCGTAATGCCTGTGACACATTATGACAGGAATCGCAATGCCCGTTATACATTATGCTACACACTGCAATGCCCCTGATACATTATAGCACATACAATGTCTGTGACACAGTATGACACACACCACAATGATCCTGAGACATAATACCACATACCACAATGCCCGTGATATACTATACAACACACCGTAATGCCTGATACATTATGACACACACCGCAATGTCCGTGATACATTATGCCACACACCGTAATGCCCATTACACATTAAGTTCTACAGTAAGGCTTCTAATTACTTTTAAATTACCTGCTCGTTGCCAGGGGTTTCATGCTCTTGGTTCCATGCACGGTGCCAGGGGTTTTCATGCTCAGGGTGTCATGCTCGTTGCCAGGGGTTTCATGCACTGGGTGTCATGCTCGTTGCTAGGGGGTAGTGCTTGTTGCTAGGGCCATGCTCCCAGTGCCACATATGCCCCCAGTGCCAGATATTCCCCTACAGTGCCAGGTATATGCCCCTAGTGCCAGATATTCCCCCACAGTGCCAGGTACATGCCCCCAGTGCCACATATACCCCCCCCCCCCCCCAGTGCCACATATGCCCCCTCAGTGCCTGCTCCCCCCAGTGCCAAATATTCCCCCACAGTGCCAGGTATATGCCCCCAGTGCCAGATATTCCCCCACAGTGCCAGGTATATGCCTCCAGTGCCAGATCTTCCCCCACAGTGCCAGGTATATGCCCCCAGTGCCAGATCTGCCCCCCACAGTGCCAGGTATATGCCCCCAGTGCCAGATCTGCCCCCCACAGTGCCAGGTATATGCCCTCAGTGCCAGATCTGCCCCCCACAGTGCCAGGTATATGCCCCCAGTGCCAGATCTGCCCCCCACAGTGCCAGGTATATGCCCCCAGTGCCAGATCTTCCCCCCCACAGTGCCAGGTATATGCCCCCCAGTGCCAGATCTGCCCCCCACAGTGCCAGGTATATGCCCCCCAGTGCCAGACCTCCCCCCCCACAGTGCCAGGTATATGCCCCCAGTGCCAGATCTGCCCCCCACAGTGCCAGGTATATGCCCCCAGTGCCAGATCTGCCCCCCACAGTGCCAGGTATATGCCCCCAGTGCCAGATCTTCCCCCCCACAGTGCCAGGTATATGCCCCCCAGTGCCAGATCTGCCCCCCACAGTGCCAGGTATATGCCCCCAGTGCCAGACCTTCCCCCCCACAGTGCCAGGTATATGCCCCCAGTGCCAGATCTGCCCCCCACAGTGCCAGGTATATGCCCCCAGTGCCAGATCTGCCCCCCACAGTGCCAGGTATATGCCCCCAGTGCCAGATCTTCCCCCCCACAGTGCCAGGTATATGCCCCCCAGTGCCAGATCTGCCCCCCACAGTGCCAGGTATATGCCCCCAGTGCCAGATCTGCCCCCCCACAGTGCCAGGTATTTGCCCCAAGTGCCTGCTTCCCCCCCATGTGTTGGAGGGACACGGAGCGCATCGCGCGTCTCTCCTGTGTCCCTCCTGGCTCTCCCCTGGCTGGTCTAATACAGGAAGTGCCGGTTCGTGAGCCAATCAGAGCTCACGAACGGCACTTCCTTAGACCGGCCGGGGGAGAGCCAGGGAGGGACACAGGAGAGACGCGCGATGCGCTCCGTGTCCCTCCAACACAGCAGGGAGGGAGAGGAGACCGCAGATTGACATGCGGACGCTCGTCCGCATGTCAATCTGTTCTAAGGGAGCCGGGGAGCACAGCACCGCAGATCGGATCGGAAGAGAGATCCGATCTGCGGTGTAGCAGGGGGCCCTTTTGGAAAGGGGGGCCCGGGGTACGTATCCCCCGGGCCCCCCCCTTAATCCGGCTCTGGGCTAGTCCACCCCGCATGTCTGGCTATGCCCCCCTCCCCCCGCACAGGTACAAAAGCATCGCATGGCGGACCGCGCCCCCAAAACGGTGGCCAAACCCTGCCGGCCCGCTCCCTCCTGCCCAGCGAACGCCTTTGCCTGTCAATCAGGCAGAAGCGATCACTGGGCTGAGATGGCCATCGGCTCTCTGGCATGCGCTGGCGCACTGCGGTGCCGGCACATGCGCAGTTCAGACCTGATCACCCGCTGTGTGAAAACGCACAGCAGCGATCAAGTCTGAATTAGGCCCATAGTGTGTATTAGGCAAAGATCATGATTGGGAGTAAAGTGCCCTAATTTGCAATTGGAAAGCAATGTGTGTCTTTAATGAAAGATATGACAAGGGTTCAGTATGTTACAGGACACCTCTGGGTAGTGGTGGCTGCTGAGGGCATTTAAATGCCACCGCAACGGTAATTCACCCCATTCGCCCACAACTGAATTCCCCTCTATGCCCTTTAGAACCGTGTCGCAAATCTTCTCTCATACCTTCTACTTTTCTCTGGAAAAAAAAAAAGGTAGTATGTATATAGATGACACTATAATATACTGTACCATGAAGGGGATGCATTTACCAGCTGCTCTAGGGTGTGGTGTCTCCCAGTGTCTGTCCCTCTCATATCCAAGCCGTGGCCGGTGGACTGCTGGGACAAAAATAAGAGTCTACCTATCTGTGGGATCGGCTCGATCAATGGGGGACAGGTTGGACTATTAACTTGCCGAACACACTGCAGTCCCGCATGGATATAAATATTCCTAGATGATTATCTGTGATTTTTTTTTTTTTTGTAATAATAATTTGATATACAAGCCTAACTGCATTTTACACCTACCAGTTTCCGCCTCTACAGATTTAAAAAGACATTATAGACTATCGGTGGGTTGTAACGGAGTCCGAAATCGCCAGAGGTGCTGGATGTCGGCCGATCTCAAACTTTTTTTAATGGTGCAATCACCTTACAAGGCATGGTTTTGCCCCTTTAAATAAACGTCCGAGATCAGCCGGCATCCAACACCTCCGGTGATTTCGGACTCCGTTACATCCCGCCCTATGAATGTGGAGCATGGACTACAACTGTTTCATCTGCAGATGTTACACGAGAGACATGCCCTGAGATTATATAATCAGCTCTGTAATCTAGCAGGAACGTCAGGAACCATTTTATTTCCCAATCACTGGAATCATTCCAGGAATTTTTTATTTGATCATTATTAGTCACTTTGTTTACTTCTACAAACTTCAGAATTTTTTTTTTTAAGCAGCAGGAAGTATGACTCCGCTAGGAGAAGAGGCATCAGGCTCAGCCTAACTCATGTAGTGTGTCTGACTGTAGGGAGGATGCCAGGAAGCAGGTTACTTAATCCTGGTCCATACACTTTTCTATCTTTCTTTGAAGCAATGGGGCAGATGTACTAAGCCTTGGAGAGTGATAACGTGTAGAAAGATAAACTGCCAACCATTACCTTGCAATGCACTGGGGCCCCTAACCACCCATTCATGCAAACAAAATAAAAATAATAATAACCTACCCCTCCTGTAGCCCTGCACCGTCTCTCCATTTACTTCCGTACATTGAGTGGCTGTAAGCACTGAGACATAATAGGCACACACAGGGGGGGGTTCCTGGTTGCCCGGAAACCCCTCTCCTCTTGCCAAGTGGCTTAATTTATGACTATAGCAATGATATATAATACAAATACTAGAGCTGCTGTCACATCATGCAGTTTAAGGTACAGAGCTGAGCTGCTGCGCATGCCCAGTGTAGCAGCTTTATCTACCAAGTTTGCTGTGAGTGGAGCTGAGTCCTCAATCAGTGCAATGGACCAGAGAGCAGCTACCAGGTAGAAGAGACAGGAGCCTTATGATAATGGAGAATGTATGCTTAGAAAGTGCAATACTGATTCTATTATGTTTTTGTAGTTATTTTATTACGGTTTGTTTTTTCCTTTTCCTGACCACTTATTTATATTATTTAAATACAGCCTATACTATAGACCATCTATAAGGAGAGAGAATTGACTGCATAGGAAAGGAAAGAGTTAAACATCTTGGGAGGGGTGGACCTAGCTGTTAGGAAAGTACAGCCTTTTAGGGGGAGGGTTTGATATATATAGGGAAGGTGAGGCCATCTTAGTTCTCTTGGTGGATTTGCTTTCCCGCCCTCCCGCCCTGGTACTAAGAGATTCTGGCACGTGGTGCTTTGGCGTTAAGTTGTTGGCTGGTTTATCGTTGGCTATTTATTGGCGGAAAAGAACGGCAGTTTCGTATTGTAGAGAAAACTGTAGTGTTTTACAGTTTGTTGTGGTTTAGGTGCACTCACCTCCATCGACTTATGGCCGCTTGACCACCCGTCCGGGAAGGCAGCGGCAGGGCACCCAGGAGCGGTGGGTAGTCACTGTGGGTGTTGAGTTGTCACCTATTACCGGTTTATGATAAGTTTTAGTAAATTTATAGGGTTAGTTATTTAAGGTTAATTTAGGTTAATTGAGCCGTTCTTTTGGGCCGCCACCATATGCCAGCTGGAGCGGCATATTAAATTAATTTCTTTATTACAGGTTTCCTAATGGATAGGGACAAATAAATAGCTAGCAATTTTCTGCCAAAATTCAAGTCTCAGTGTCGTTATTTCTGGTTCTAGGTTATGAATGCTTTACTTTCAAAGAAAGGGGTCCACCAAATATCACTAAGATGTTTATGTTAAATATTAATACTGTATTCCATACAGTAACCAGTGTATAAAAAGATCAATGTGAACATTAATGTCCAGGGTCTGTACTAGGTACTTCTACTGCTCCCACGCTTGCTCCAATGTTCTACAGAGTGGGAGATTATGGCCTGCATTTGGAAACCCCCCTCTAGAAATCCTGCGTTTGCCACTGGACATGACAGTTAGGAACTGATTGGCTGGTACTTTATCCCCGTCCACTTTATCTCCAACCAAGGCTTAGTAAATAGACCCCTTTAAACCCACATTTAAAATTGAAGTTATAGACTAAACAGAATGAACTGAGAGTCCTCCGTCTTTCCTCACCTCTCTGACTGCTTCAAACACTCACAACATTAATCGTGAGAGATTAGGCTTCCTGTCCATACACTTACGCTGTAACAGGGTCCAAGTTCCCCTCCGCTGCAGTTGCAATGTGCAGTTTTGACATCCATATACTTTAAATTTTTTCCAGTTTAAAAAAGGGCACTTGTAGCCATTGCTTTTGCTGGCAGGAAATATCTGCACATACTGCCAAAAACGTATTATCCCATTAGAGAAACGCCCTGCTCTATGTGGTACATATGGCTCCGCTCGCCCTGCAATGCGCCATCTGGGATACACTTAATCTCTGCTTTTTAATAACACAAGAATGTGACAGCACTCAAATCAATTTATTATGTGTGCGATCGCTTACTTGAAAATAGAGTAACATTCAAGATAACGTTTTTTAATCTTTCACATAAATGTTCAGTATATGTCAAATATTCGGGAATTCCAAATATTTTTTGCATTCAGCGTCATTTCTTTGGCTGGCTTGTAACTTATTTGTTCCATTTTCTGTACAGAAATGTTGCTACACATTTAGTTTCCCCTGGAAAAGGACGTGATAATGTGTTCCATCCGACCGCTTTAGCAGCCTCAACATAATTATGACAGCAGGGACTATAATGTGACATTTGTAATGACCGGTTCAATGAAAAAAACATATTTAACGTCCATGACGATCCCTACTGAATTTCCTGAGATCTGTGACCTCTGTTCTTTGGGCGTTATACGGAGCCGTTTATTCTTTTGGGGAAATTGATAGGAAAATATTGAATTTCATAATTAATGATGTTGGAGACATAGCACATGGCTGTTGCAGGACAATGATTGACAAGGCTGCGCAGACAGGAGGCAAACGGGGAACTAAGGGGAACATTAGAGGAAAACCTTGCCAGCACAGAAGGGAGAGTACTTAAGACTCTAACGAAAAAGACTTTGAAAAGTTAAATGTCTTACATGAAGTATATATTTCAAATGTGTGTGTGTGCATGTGTGTGTACTGTGATTAAAGTGCATTGTGTTTGTATGTATGAAGGTGTAACACCCCAGTGTTGGCAGGTGTCTAAGTGGTTGGAATAGGTATCACAGATGTTCGGTGGCTAGGTGATAGACCCTTTCCCTAAGATGTTTTTCCCTGTACCTTGGGGTCATTCCAAGTTGATCGCTTGCTAGCTAGTTTTAGCAGCCGTGCAAACGCTATGCCGCCGCCCACTGGGGAGTGTATTTTAGCTTAGCAGAAGTGCAAACGCATGTGCAGCCGAGCTCTGCAAAAACAGTTTGTGCAGTTTCAGAGTAGCTCTGAACCTACTCAGCGCTGGCGATCACTTCAGCCTATTCGTGTCCGGATTTGATGTCATACACCCGCCCAGCGAACGCCCAGCCACGCCTGCGTTTTTTCAGACACACCTGTATTTTTGCACACACTCCCTGAAAACGGTCAGTTGACACCCAGAAACACCCCCTTCCTGTCAATGTTCTTGTGCCTGTCAGTGCGACTGAAAACTTCGCTAGAACCTGAGCACAACCACAAAGGGCTTTGTACCCGTAAATCGTGCGTGCGCATTGCGGGGCATACGCATGCGCAGAAATGCCGTTTTTTCGCCTGATCGCTGTGCTGCGAAAATCGGCAGCGAGCGATCAACTCGGAATGACCCCCCCTTGTTCCTTGTGTCTGGTTCAGAGAGGTAGGATAGATTGATACGCAACAGTGATTCAATGACAGCAATCTCCAACAGGAAGTTTCTTTATTAGGCAGCAGAGGCTTCTGGATTAAAGATGGTAATTAGTTATACGGCAAGAATTGGATAATCACAATAATGTAAAGATGTAAGATTGAAGATTACTAGAAAATCTAATTTAGCTACAGCTCACAATACACTGGGACATTCAATAATCCAATGGTTTCAGTCAATCTAATTACAGATATATGCATATTCTGAGAAAAAATGGCAAAAATAAACAGTGAAGTAGGTGATTAAAAATACGATTTTCAATATCAATTGCTACTTTTCTAAATATCCATACTCCTCAAAAATGTCCCAATCTTCACAGGCAATATACATTGGAGCTCATAGAGCCTACAGTGCCACAGTATTGCAAAGGGGGCAGTAGTGTAACTGCACTTTTAGAAGAAAGATTGATCATAGGTTTAACTTAGTAAATGTCACTGTACTCCAATGTTGCATAAGGATGTAGGTAACAAAGGTGTCTTATAGTCTCTAACAAACAACTGTCTGTAGTAATCTGCCTCTGCATAGGCCTGGCGGTGTTCGGTTCCCAGCTGCAACATCTCACGCCCACTCTCCGGGTTCTTCACACTCACCGTAGCACCTCGCTGCCTCACCGCCCTGCTTAACCACCTGTTTCTCACCAAATAAGCTCTCCTGCTCCGCTCCTCAACACACATCCATCTTTTTCAAAGGTTTCTCTCCAGCAACACGCTCCACCACCCTCTTCTTCCCACAAGTCTCTGCTTGCTCTCTCCTTCACTGTCCAATCAGATCTTGCCACCTCACAAACAGGACATGTGACCAGGCTCTGGTCTGTCCCTTAACCCCCGCTGTGCCAGCCAAATGAATTGTCAGGTTGCAAACACTGTCATTTCTATTTAAAGTCTATGACTGATGTTAAATATTTTTGCCTTCGATGGGGGACAACAAGATAGTTTCCCGCCACTGATGGTAATGAACAATCTGATAGTTTTTTTCCTACAATGTGTCAAGACACAGAGCATAGCTCCGCCCCTGACATTTGTGAGGCCCCGTTCCCAGTCGCTGACTGGCCTGTATCCCATTCCATAGTATTCAGGGATGACCATCAGTGGGTGAAACCATCAATGGTCCTCTAACAGAAGGTTTTATCCCATTGAGGTTATCCATCAATCTTACCATCGATGGTGTCCGTCGATGGGTAACCCACCTTTGGGCATCCCTACCAGACAGTAGTTCAGCACAGTCCTGTGTTTCTAAAGGAGGGAGTGACCACATTAACTGTCCGAGGAGAGAAGCTTAGCAGTACATGGACTTTGTAGTTGTGAGTCACTAAAGGAAAAGTGTAAAGATGTTGAGTTGACCACTAAAGTGTTTGATGCTTTCATCAATGAACAGCATGTAATAGACCTTCCATTTGGCCAGAATATAATACAGCCTCACTGTCCAGCATGTTATTGTGCCCCTCTGTTGTCCCCCCTATATTGCAGCCTTCGATTGTCCTACATATTGTGCAGCCAGTATTGCACAAGGGTACTACTTCCATAGATACAGAGTAAGAGCAGAAGGTTCTATTTACTAATACATGATAAAAGATGGTTTTCTAATGCTGCAATAAGTGTCAATATAAAGCCACCTACCTTCTTGATTTTGATAGAAACTCAGCTTATTGACAATACATACAGAGACTGGTAAGTATTAATATATCATTGGGGCTAGACTTGATGGATATGCGCACACATGACACAGCTAAAGATATTTTGCAAAGCATGGGGCAGATTTATCGAATGATATTCTTCTTATCACTAGTAACAAATGACAAATGGGGCTATAGCCAATAAGCTCCTAATTGTCATATTTCAAACAAATGACAGGAGCTTATTGGCTAGGGAACCATTAATTATTTGTAAGAGTGATAACAAGAATATCACTTGTTGATAAATCTGCCCCTTCATTTTTTTAAACTAAAAACTTTTAACTCAAATTTATTTATTTTTGCCCCTGTTATCACATCCTGAGGTGGAGGTAATAGAATAACTGGGTGACTTACAATACCTTCTAAAGAGTGGAGAGTTGCCCATAGTAACCAAGCAGCTCCTACTTATAATTTTGTAGCGTGTGCTCAGTGTTGACAAGAGGGGAGCGGGTACTAATTACGGGTACTAATTACCCGGGCCTGGGCTGCTGGAGGGGCACAGAGTGGACTCCAGTCCGCTGACGCCCCTTCCCCCATTACTTAAAGAGCATTAAGGAGGCTTGAGCTGTTAGGCTTGTGTCCATTAATTCAAATGACATTATTCAAAGGATAAATACAATTTTAAACATAATTTCGACGTTACACCGAAGGTAAACAGAAGGAAACAATCAACCCACAATCTGGACCACTGAAGGACAGCTTTCAAACAAATGTGAGTCCAATTCCTCTACACATCAAACTACTCCAATCTGAGTAACCCAGACACTTATAACTTAAATCTGTGTTAGGAACGCTGAAAGACCTTTCCACTTCATCCGCAATTACTCAAATTTATGTCTATAGCTTACCAAAAACATCTGAATTCTCACCTGTACCAATGTTATCTGTCTTTTTAAACTATGAAAAGACATCCCCAATCTGCTCACTACAGTTCTCTCTTATGCAAACTCATGTATGTTTTTTAATGTAATGATCTCCTATATAATAGCCCAGATCTGTGACTTTGTGCCTCATTTGCTAACGCTGGGCGGAGTCACAACACTGGGCGGAGTTAGTCAAATGAGTCACAGATCTGGGCAAATCTATAGGAGACTAGGAGCAGAAGCAGATAGTATGGGCATGGCACAGGCAGGGGTGCATACCTCCCAGCTTTCTTCAGGCAGACAGGGGTGCATACCTCCCAGCTTTCTTCAGGCAGAAGGAGGGACACACGCGCTGCGAAAAAATGGGGCGCGGCCAATGAAAAGGAGTGTGGCTTCCCTATTTTCATCAGTGAGGGGGCATGCCCAGCGCTCTGTGAGCTGCTGGCATGCCCCCAGAGGCGGATTATGAGTCCGTGGGGCCCAGGGCACTTGAGACAGGGGGGCCCTATCTCATTGCTGTGCCTGCTGTGGGTTTGGGGACGTGGCCTAATCGCGTGGTCACGCCCCCTTATGCAAATTCCGGAAATTGTTATTGTTTTTTTATAGGATTTTGGCCCCTCAGCTAGGGGTAAATCCAGAGGGGGTGGTCGCTCCCCCCTACACACCCGCACAGGCAGAAGAAAGCAGGGAGGCTGCTGCCTCCCTGCAACACCACAGGCCTGCCAACACGCAGCAGCGTGTGCTAACTGTAGCACAATGCTGCTGCTGTTGCTGGCAGGACGGGGGAGCTTCAGAGCTGGGACAGAGCTACTCCAGCCGGGGGGGACCCTAAAACTGTGGGGCCCGTGGTACGTACCCCCTGGGCCCTCCCTTAATCCAGCTCTGCTGCCGGACCCCCCCTTAATCCGTACCCCCTGATGTCCCCTCTCCCTCTGTTTCCATCTATTCACTGCTGCTCTGCTAAGCAGAACAGCGAGTACAGGAGCTTCCCAACTGCCCCCCCCCCCCACACCACCACCACCGCGGGACACTGCGGGACAGACCCCAAAAAATGGGACTATCCCGCGAAAATCAGGACAGTTGGGAGGTATGGGGGGGTGTGAGGGGGTATGCCGTACAGACAGACGGGCGTGTGAGGGGGTATGCCGTACAGACAGACGGGCACCGGCTCACTGTGTGCTTGAACCCCCACATCAGTATACTCAGCAAGGGCTCTCTGGCGCGGAGGAGCGTCACTTTCTGGCACACTCCACCGGTGTGCAGGTTCCATACTGCCTCTGTTATCTTGTTATCACCAGCCCCGGCAACCCCACCGCTAGCTGCAGTGCTGCCGCCCGCAGTGAGGTGCGCCCAGCTCCTTCTCACACTATAGCTGGCGGCCAGCGCTGCAGAAGTCCGCGATGCTTGCAGGCGCCGACCCCCTTCTCACTCCAGCCGCAGCGTCTCCTGGGGGCTAACCAGTCACTCCCAGTCTCCCCTTACCACAGTGCCCGGCAGCAGCGAGGTCTGCGCCGCGTGCATGCTATGACCCCCTCCTCCCTCCAGCCGCAGCGTCTCCTGGGGGCTAACCAGTCACTCCCAGTCTCCCCTTACCACAGTGCCCGGCAGCCGCGTGAGGTCCACGCTGTGTGACTGAGGAGTGGGGGGAGGGATGCGGTCGGGCAGAGGAAGCAGGACTCCAGCCTGAGAGAGTCAGCCATGCCAAGTCTCTCCACCAGCAGCAGATCCCAACAGGTTGGAGTGGAACAGCAGCAGCCAGCAGCAGTGACTCCGGTAAGACACATCTGTCTGTCACCACTGTTTTGTCCCTAATACCAATCTCTCCCAGGCCCTGTGTTCTGTCATGTCCCTGTCACCCCTGGCCTTGCTCTGTCACCTCTGGCCTTGCCCTGTCACCCTTATCCTGTCCCTTTCACCCTTATCCTGGCCTTGTCACCCTTATCCTGGCCCTGTCACCCCTGTGCTTGCCCTGTCAACCCTATCCTGGCCCTGTCACCCCTGTCCTGGTCCTGCTGATCCTACCCTGGCCCTGTCACTCCTATCCTGTCCCTGTCATTTCTGTCCTGGCCCCGTCGCCCATCCTGGCCCCGTCACCCCTGTCCTTGCCCCGTCACCCTTGTGCTTGCCCCATCACCCCTGTCCTGGCCCCGTCACCCCTGTTCTGATCCTGTTACTGCATACCCTCCAACTTCCTTTTTGGCAGGTACAGTACCCGTAGCACCTCCAGACCCCTCCCCAATTCACCACACCTCCGCACCTTCCCCTCCACCACATGCAGCACTCCACCCCTCCCCCACACGCTGTGCCTCCACACCCCCTACACCACCTGCAGCTCCCACTCCCCCGCCCCTCCACCACCCACAGCACCTCCAGACCTCCTTCACCATCCACCCCCCATATATGTCTCCCCCCACACCTGCCCCCCCTCCACCCGCAGCATCTGCAGACACCCTCCTCCATCTGCGGTCCCCCCCCCTCCCCCACCCACGGCACCCCCGCACCTACCCCTCCACCACCTGCAGCGCCTCCAGACACCCTTCCCCATCCACCGCACCACCCGCACCTGCCCTTCCACCACTTGCGGTGCCTCCGGATCCCCTACCCCACCCCCGGCACCCCCGCCCCTTCCCATCCCACAGCACCTCCAGAACCCTTCCCCCATCCGCAACATCCCTGCACCTGCACCTCCCCCACCATGACACCCCTGCCCCTCCCTCACCTGCAGTGCCTTTGGACCCCTCCCCCATCTGCAGCCCCCACTCCCCTGCCCCTCCCCCACCCGCAGCACCTCCTGACCCTTCCCCATCCGGGCCCCCCCACATCCGCCCCTCCTCCACCCGCAGCATCTACAGACGCCCTCCCCCATCCGCAGTCCCCCCCCGCACCCGCTACATTCTGTACATCGTGCCCTGCAGGTGCTGTTCACGCCGTCGCAAGGGGCTGCGCCTCCTTCACCATCGCACGTCCTTTCATTGTGCAATATTTAACCACTAATAAAGGAATGCAGGTAATACTCCATATAATACAAATATTGAACCCCAGAAAGGCATGCAAGAATTAAGGGGGCGTAGCCCCTTGCGCCAGTGTGAAGAGCGCCCGTAGGGCGCGATGAAGCACCTAGTTTGCTTGTAATTGGCATTGCATGTGTGGGGAAGTTGCTCAGTGAAACATAGTTTATTATTGCATGCTGTCTGGCGTTTATCTCCTTTGATCATTTGGCCATTTGTGGTCAGGTGTACTATGGCCCTCATTCCGAGTTGTTCGCTCGCAAGGCGAATGTAGCAGAGTTACACACGCTAAGCCGCCGCCTACTGGGAGTGAATCTTAGCTTCTTAAATGTGCGACCGATGTATTCGCAATATTGCTATCACAAACGAGTTAGCAGTTTTTGAGTAGCTTCAGACTTACTCTGCCTGTGCGATCAGTTCAGTGCTTTTCGTTCCTGGCTGACGTCATAAACACACCCAGCGTTCGCCCAGGCACACCCACCGTTTCCCCGGCCACTCCTGCGTTTTTCCCGGAAACGGTAGCGTTTTCAGCCACACGCCCCTAAAACGCCGTGCATCCGCCCAGTAACACCCATTTCCTGTCAATCACAATGCGAACGTCGGAGCGATGAAAAAGCCGTGAGTAAACTTACTTTCTTCATAGTAAAGTTACTTGGCGCAGTCGCAGTGCGAACATTGCGCATGCGCACTAAGAGAATTCTCACTGCGATGCGATGAAAATCTCCGAGCGAACAACTCGGAATGAGGGCCTATATCTTTACATTTAGTGAGGTATAGTCGTGGTGTAAAGGACAGAGTGTGATTCCTGATTAGTAAAAAAAAAACAAATACCAAACACTGAGCAACGTCACCAAACAGGTAGTTTCAACTTTAAACTTGCCATTTATTTGGTACTGTCTGGACATGGCTACTAATAACAGATGCACAGACAAAATTCTTAAAGCTATGTGTGCAAATGCTAGGAGCTTAGGAGACAAAATTCCAGAGCTAATTGTGATAATGACAAGGGATAACCTGGATATTGTGGCAATTACAGAATCATGGTGCAATGAGAATCATGACTGGGACATAGCTATAAAAGGATACAATTTATTTAGGAAGGATAGAATGGGAAGAATAGGAAGAGGGGTAGCAATGTATGTGAAAAAAGCATAAATGCTACTTTAATACAAAAATATTGAAGACAAAACTGAGGCCCTTTGGGTCACCACAGAAACCGGGGAGAAGGAGATTATTTGCATTAGGGTAATCTATAGACCACCAGGCCAGGGGCAGGATTTGGACAGGAACCTATTGTTGGACATCACTAAAATGGCTTTAAAGGGAGAAGTCATAATCATGGGAGACTTTAATTTACCTGATGTAAATTGGGAGGGGTCTTTTGCAAGTTCAGCTACAAGTGGCAAATTTCTAAATTCCTTACAGTGAGCATCTCTCAAGCAATTGGTGAGGGAGCCCACCCACAAAGACTCAATATTAGATTTAATTCTTACAAATGGTGACAGGATATCAGACATATATGTGGGTGAGCACCTGTGATCCAGTGATCATCAAGCAGTATGGTTTAGTATAAAGACAGGATCCAACTCCTGTCACACAAAAACAAAGGTGTTGGATTTTAGAAATGCTGACTTTGCGAAAATGGGGAGATGTTTAAGTGAGACATTGGCGGACTGAAGGAACTTGGAAGGAGTGCAGGAGAGGTGGGAAAAACTGGAAAGTGCAACACTAAGGGCAACAGACCTTTGTATCAAAAGGGTTAGGAAAAGAACCAGGAAAAGGAAGCCAATGTGGTTCACAAAAGAAGTATCAACTAGTGTGAAAGCAAAAAAGATGGCTTTTAGGAAATACAAACAGACTCAAAATAATAACGACAAAGAGGTGTATCCTGACAGACGGAAGGATGCTAAGAAAGTGATCAGGCGTGCAAAGGCAGAAGCTGAGGAGAAAATGGCCCAGTCAGTAGATAAAGGGGGCAAAACTTTTTTTAAGTATATAAGTGAAAGGAGAAAATTAAATCGAGGAATAATAAGATTTAAGACAGAGAGTGAGAATTTTGTGGAGGGAGTCAAGGCAATAGCAGATCACCTAAATAATTATTTTTGCTCAGTATTTACTACAGAAGAAGGGAAGGGGTCACTGTTAAGTTGCAAGGACATTATTAAAAATAAGGTAGATGAAAGTACATTTACAGAGAAGACGGTCCTAACAGAACTTTCAAAACTAAAAGTGGATAAATCAATGGGGCCAGATGGGATACACCCAAGGATACAAAAAGATGTGCTGGTGACACTTTAAACAGAATTATTTAACCAGTCACTAAATACAGGTGCCATTCCAGAGGACTGGAAAAGAGCAAATGTAGTTCCACTGCACAAAAGTTGAAGCAAGGAAGAAGCAAGTAACTACAGACCAGTAAGCCTTACATCAGTAGTAGGGAAAGTAATGGAAAAACTATTAAAAGAAAGAGTTGTGGAACATCTTAAATCAAACAACTTACAGGATCCAAAACAGCATGGATTTACTGGTGGGAGATCATGCCAAACAAATCTTATTGACTTTTTTGACTCTGTGACGAAAATAATAGATCAAGGGGGGTAGATGTAGCATATCTAGACTTTAGTAAGGCGTTTGACACTGTCCCATATCGCAGACTGCTAAATAAACTTGAAAGCATAGGGGTGGATTATAAAACAGTTAAATGGATAAGAACCTGGTTGCAGGATAGGAAACAGACAGTTGTAGTAAATGGAGTGCAATCTATGGAGGGAAATATTACCAGTGGAGTACCCCAAGGATCTGTACTTGGACCAGTTCTCTTTAATATCTTTGTTGGTGACATTGCAAATGGTATTGAAGGGAAGGTATGCCTTTTTGCAGCTACAAAGATATGCAACAGGGTAGACACACCGGGAGGGGTAAAACAAATGATTGATGACCGAGGTAGGCTTGAGAAATGGTCAAGAATGTGGCAACTACAGTTTAATGCTAAAAAAATGCAAAATCATGCGCTTGGGTCTCAAAAACCCAAAGGCTAAATATAGTATCAAGGGTACTATAATGGAAACTACTGAGGAGGAAAGGGATTTAGGAGTCACTATTTCAAGTGATTTAAAGGCAGGAAAGCAATGCAACAAAGCAATGATAAAGGCAAGTCAGATGCTTGGTTGCATAGGGAGAGGAATCAGTAGCAGGAAAAAATAAGTAATAATGCCACTGTATAGGTCATTGGTACGGCGCCCCATCTGCAATACTGTGTCCAGTTCTGGAGACCATGGGGTATATTTACTAAGCTCCCGATTTTGACCGATTTTGCGTTTTTTCTTTAAAGTGTCATCTGGGGAATTTAATAAGCACAAATCTCGGCAGTGATGAGGGCATTTGTATTTTTTTTGAAGTCCAAGAAAAAAAATACGAATGAATACACCATCGGTCAAATACGCCTTTTATTTGATAGAACTCGGTCATTTACTAAAATTTGTATTTCACAAACACTGCCGGCAATAGCCAAACACTGCCGTGAATAAATACAAATCGTAAAAAAAAAAGCAGTTTTAAAATAGACCTGCTTTTTTTACCGTGTTCTGATAGGCATGCACGGATCCGTGAGATCCGTGCATGTTTATCAGTGGGAAGGGGTGGGAAAGTGTTGATTTAAAAAAAAAAAAAATGCGTGGGGTCCCCCCTCCTAAGCAAAACCAGCCTCGGGCTCTTTGAGCCGGTCCTGGTTCACAAAATATGGGGGAAAAAATGACATGGGTTCCCCCATATTTCATAAACCAGCACCGGGCTCTGCGCCTGGTCCTGGTTCCAAAAATACGGGGGACAAAAAGCGTAGGGGTCCCTCGTATTTTTGAAACCAGCACCGGGCTCCACTAGCCAGGTACATAATGCCACAGCCGGGGGACACTTTTATAGTGGTCCCTGCTGCCCTGGCAGTACATACCCAACTAGTCACCCCTGGCCGGGGTACCCTGGAGGAGTGGGAACCCCTTAAATCAAGGGGTCCCCCCCTCCAGCCACCCAAGGGCCAGGGGTGAAGCCCGAGGCTGTCCACTTCATCCAAGGGCGGCGGATGGGGGCTGATAGCCTTTTGAAAAAATGTGAATATTGTTTTTAGTAGCAGTACTACAAGTCCCAGCAAGCCTCCCCCGCAAGCTGGTACTTGGAGAACCACAACTACCAGCATGCGATGGAAAACCGGGCCCGCTGGTACCTGTAGTACTACTACTAAAAAATACCCCAAAAAACACAGGACACACACACCGTGAAAGTATAATTTTATTACATACATGCACACCTCCAAACATACATACTTACCTATGTTCACATGAGGCTCTGTCCTCTTGTCCCTGTAGAATCCTTGGGGTACCTGTGAAAAAAATTATACTCACATAATCCAGTGTAGAATCAGACCTTTGTATAATCCACGTACTTGGCAAAATAATAAAACGGAAACCCGACAACGCACTGAAAGGGGTCCCATGTTTACACATGGGACCCCTTTCTCCGACTGCCAGGACCCCCCCTGACTCCTGTCAAAGAGGGTCCCTTCAGCCAATCAGGGAGCGCCACGTCGTGGCACTCTCCTGATTGGCTGTGTGCTCCTGTAGTGTCTGTCAGGCTGCACACGGCAGAGATACAATGTAGCGCCTAACCGCCTATGCGCTCCATTGTATCCAATGGTGGGAACTTTGCGGTCAGCGGTTGACCGAAAGTAACCTCATCCCCAAGGATTCTACAGGGACAAGAGGACAGAGCCTCGTGTGAACATAGGTAAGTATGTATGTTTGGAGGTGTGCATGTATGTAATAAAATTATACTTTCACGGTGTGTGTGTCCTGTTTTTTGGGGGGTATTTTTTTAGTAGTAGTACTACAGGTACCAGCGGGCCTGGTTTTCCACCGCATGCTGGTACTTGTGGTTCTCCAAGTACCAGCTTGCGGGGGAGACTTGCTGGGACTTGTAGTACTGCTACTAAAAACAATATTCACATTTTTTCAAAAGGCTATCAGCCCCCCATCCGCCGCCCTTGGATGGGGGGGACAGCCTCGGGCTTTATCCCTGGCGCTTGGGTGGCTGGAGGGGGGGGACCCCTTGATTTAAGGGGTTCCCACTCCTCCAGGGTACCCCGGCCAAGGGTGACTAGTTGGGTATGTAATGCCAGGGCCGCAGGGACCACTATAAAAGTGTCCCCCGGCTGTGGCATTATGTACCTGGCTAGTGGAGCCCGGTGCTGGTTTCAAAAATACGGGGGACCCCTACGCTTTTTGTCCCCTGTATTTTTGGAACCAGGACCAGGCGCAGAGCCCGGTGCTGGTTTATGAAATATAGGGGAACCCATGTAATTTTTTCCCCCATATTTTGTGAACCAGGACCGGCTCAAAGAGCCCGAGGCTGGTTTTGCTTAGGGGGGGGGGGGAACCCCACGCATTTTTTTATTTTTAACAATTATTTTTTTTACGAAAGGTGCACAATGAAGCCCTGCACGGATTTCACAGATCCGGCCGAGATTCATTGTGTTAATGTCGGCAGTGTTTTACTATTCACTCCCGTAAAACACTGCCAAAAAATACGAATGACATCGACATCGGAAAATGCAGAATACGACAGCTTAGTAAATTAGTCGTAATAAATTCAAAAAGTTGCAAATTTACACTTTCGAAGTCATTCGTGTTTGAACTTTAACCTCATTTGGAAAAATACGAATTTTAGTAAATATACCCCCTATCTCCAGAAGGATATAAATACATTAGAGAGTGTACGAAGAAGGGCAACTAAAATGGTGCATGACCTACATCACAAAACTTACCCGGAAAGGCTAAAAGATCTTAACATGTATAGTTTGGAGGAGAGAAGAGAAAGGGGGGACATGATACAAACTTTCAAATATACCAAGGGTCTTAACAAAGTTCAGGAGGGAAACATTCTTCAAAGGAAGAGAAGTATTAAAACTCGAGGACATAAACGGAAACCGGAGGGAGGCAGGTTCAGGGGAAATTTAAGGTAAAATTACTTCACAGAAAGGGTAGTGGATAAGTGGAATAGTCTCCCATCAGAGGTGGTAGAGGCTAAGATTGTCGAGCAATTTAAACATGCTTGGGATAGGCATATGAATATCCTTACAAAGAATAAGGTTCAAAAAGGGTTGAGGTTACCTAAAGGATAAAAAAAAGGGGCAGACTAGATGGGCCAAGTGGTTCTTATCTGCCGTCAAATTCTATGTTTCTATGTTTACCAGAGTATACGTACACTTATAGATGGTGCCATCTTCCCAGTGACATCTTAGGGAAGATGGCCTCCGTACATTGAAAGCAAAGACTCTGGCACTGTGCCACGCTCCTGAAGGGTTACCTCTTCTGTCTTTGTACATATTACTTTTTATATGATCAGTTTCCTTATAATAATTACAGTATAAAAGTGAATATTTCTATTTCCCTAGTGAAGGGTTAAAACATGCTTTATGAACTCTTATGTGTTTGCAATGGATGCTGCTGCCCTGTGTTAGATGCCTTTGTCTCTCATACAGATACCAGGCTTGTGTGGGTCTGGCATCCAAGGTCAGCTCTCTACTAGATGAAACCTGCTTTTTCTACTTCTGTGTGTTACTAAAAGATCCTTTGTTAAGTTTCGCCTGATGCAACATATATAACATCTGCCTGGCAACTGCTATATCCAATTATGTTATGTCAAGTATTAACCACCCCTACGTACCCCACCCAGGCACCTACCCCTAAGCCAATGAGCCCTTTTACACTTGTCAGTTCCACCCATATGCATTGTCTTATATACTCTTGTTAACTTTATAATAAACAGTGTGAATTTTAACTGCTTGTGTGTGCATGTACCTTGTGGTTAAAAGTTTACACTCCAGACGTCTGTAAGGCCATCACATCGAGGGTTAAAGAAAATAAGGTCAAATCCTTTCAGCTGGGGGTTATGTCCGGGATTCAGTGATCGTCCCCGAATAATAAAGATAGAAGATTTATTGTCTGTCTTTGCTATGCGGGATTGCGGTCATACACTGAAGCTGAATCCGTGTCAGTGTTCCGGGAACACGTGACAAGGTAATATTTAAGTCCGGGACTTAATATTACGAAGTTTTTAAAACAGGTATCAGGGATACCATAGAATCTTTAATGTCTGGGACTTAAAGATACGTCTGAGAAGGGACCAGGGGTCTGAGCGCACTTCTCCAAAGACGTTAGTATCTGGGATACTTAAAATAGACCTGGGAGTCTATACGTAACGTAGAGAATACCCCGATTTGATCGCCTATATATTTCTGTATGTTTGTAGTGAGATAAGTTCTTATATTTGGTCCAGACGGCTGGTAAGTTTTCGTCTGCCAGATATCTTTACTCAAACACTTTTCTTGCTTCCTGTCTAAAACGCTGTATTTTTTCTGACATCTTGTACGAAGGTAAGCGTACCCGTCAAAAGATTTCATGTTCTCATTATACAGATAATATTGTGATATTGTCAATGACTAATTAACTGGTGTTAGCTAATGCATGCATAGAAAGTTTTTGTAAATTGCATTTTTTTTGTTGTGAAATTTCATAGAAAGTCTTTTTGTTGTGAAATTGCATAGAAGGTTTTTTTTTGTAAACTGCATTTTTGTTGTGATATTGCATAGACAGTTGTTGTGGGTTGTTGTGGAAATTGCGTAGAAAGCTGGTGTAGATTGCATTTTTACTATGGGAGGGACCTATGTATAAGTAGAGTGTCGTATATTTTAGATAATTTTCTTTTAAAAAGTTGTACTGTTGATTTATATTACTGTCTGACAATGGGCTCTAGTCAGAGTAAAAAAAACTGCATATCCCCCGCCCCTCCCTGGTGAGACATGCAGGATGTATGTTGCCCGTAACTCTACCTCAGAGTATTATTTAGTTAACCCATGGGTGGATAATTTAGCGGGATGGACAGAGAAAGCAGGACGGGACCCATTCCTACGGGAAGGCAGTAATTACCTTTTCTATATGGAGATTTAAGAAAAAATGTCAGTTTCCAATAGCACAGAAGCGAAGCTGCAGAGGAATTGTAAGTCTTTGAAATCCCTCTCGCCCCCCCCCCCCCCCTTTTTTGCATTCCAATGTATCCTGCGCTCAGAGACACAAATCTCTTGGCAGCAGTAACCCTTTCACACTAAATGGGATCGCTTCCAACTTCACTGCTGGAGGGTGCGTCCACTAGCTCTATCCCTAACGCACCAATAACCCAGAGTTTAGATAATAGTAAAACACTGTCCCAAGCCCACCATTACCCTCGATGGCTGTATATCTTATTTACGCAAAACTTGCAAAGGACGCAGCTATACACATATGAAGGAAGTTTTTTTTGCCTGTGTTTTTTTTGCCTGTCGCTGTAGCTTGTAAAAAGAAACCTGCGCCCACTCATAACTATCAGAGCTCCAGACGCTTTGACAGACAGAACCAACCCCGCAGTCAGGGAACATTCCAAAGACCCCGCGCACTGACGGGGCCCGGAGGAGGGTATCCCAGCCTTTATTCAACTCTCCCGTCATAGTGAGATTCACCTCTGCTGCCACTTATTATAAATGGAAGTAAAATTCCCTTTTTAGTGGACAGCGGTGCAGCAGCCAGTGTTTTGTGTTCTGACTTATGCAATACCCCCTCTCACCAGAAAAGATAGAAGGTCTCCGCCCCATGATACAGCAATTCTTACAACAGGGTATCTCAGACATATTGTATCACCATACTGTACTCCTGTGAACCCTGTTGCCAAAGCTGATGGTAGTATGGGATTTGTACAGGATCTCAGAGCGATCAATCAGTTAATTGTCCCAATTGCACCAATTGTTCCAGATGTAAACTCACTCATTTCTGCAATCCCTGCAGATGCTGTGTTCTTCTCTGAAATTGATTTGAAGAATGCCTTTTTTTTCAGCATACCTGTAGATTCACAGACACAATTACTTTTTGCCTTTTCTTTTGAGGGTAAACAACTTACCTGGTGCAGATTATTGACGCACCTGTTGTCTCCAGGCCACATTGAGGCCCTGGCAACCTCACCATGGTTCAGTCCTGCTACAGTATGCAGATGATCTGCTGCTCTGTAGTAAAACTGAGGAGGCCTGCCGAGAGGATGGTGTTTCATTACTAAACTGGCTTTGTGAATGTGGACACAAGGTGTCCAAAATAAAAATGCAGTGGTGTAAAAAGCATGTTGATTACTTAGGTTTTGTGCTCACTCAGGGAGAGAGAAAAGTCAGTCCACAATGCATACAGTCTGTATTGGGCCTGGTCACCCCAACTACCCAGAAGGAACTACTGTCCTTCCTGGGTATGGTAAATTACTGCAGACAGTGGATATCTGATTGCTCTTATTGTGATAACATTTTGAGACAAGCCACACTGAAGGACAAACCTAAAACTGTACAATGGTCACAAGAAATGTTAACTGCATATGAAAGTTTAAAATGTATGTTGATGAAAAGTCCGGCACTTGGCCTCCCCAGTTATGTACTACCTTTCCATCTATATGCAAGGGACAATTGTAAAACCATGGCGGGGGTGCTCACACAGTTTCATGGAGGGAAGTTGCGCCCCGTGGCATTTTTTTTTCAAAGTCATGCCAGTGTCTGTGCAAGGTATGCCTGCCTGCCTCAGGGCTTTGGCAGCCTGTGCAATGGTTGCAGAAATGGCCACTACCCTCACTTTAGGCCACATCACAGTACTCCACACCACACATGATGTCCTGGCAATACTTAAAGGCTTACACACAGCACATGTCAGCACAACGCCTTAGTGGATATGAAGTACTCCTTTTGAGTAACCCTACCCTTACCATTAAGTACACTGCTGGTTCTTCTGGCCCTGCACCCATTCTCAATGCCCTTTTAGGCTTGAAAGGTCCCGAGGATGAACCACCCGACCTACATGACTGTGCTGCTTCCATTGAAGCTGAAACTTCTCCCAGACTTGACATGTCTCCCGTTCCCATACCAGGCACAGACATTGTTTTTGTTGACGACTCCTGTAGTAGGCCCAATGACAATACATACCAGGCTAGCTATGCCATTGTCACCCTCCCTGATACTGTGTTGGAAACCCTACCAATACCTTATCAGTCCGCGCAAGCTGCAGAACTCATTGCACTCACTAGAGCATGTCCCTCCCTTGACAACGTCCATCTGCTCACTCAACTTCAAGCTGCTGCGACTAATACTGATCTCTCCGACTGGACTTACCCAATTCTGCAGAAAAAATCCTAAATCAGGATTAATCTGCAAAGAGGGGAAACCCTGTATACCCCAGTCCAGTGCCCCTTTGCTCGTTGCCCAGTGCCGTGGTGTTGGTCACCGTGGTGAAGCCACAACACTCCTCCTACTAACCAGTGATTTTTATGTTACTAATGCCAAATCACTTGTGGACCAGTATGTTAGCAGATGCATCACTTGCCTCAGGAACAACCCTAATAAAGCTAAACACCAGCATCTTGAATACCCCACAGAAAACTCTAGGTTACTCCCCATTTAAAATACTAATGGGCAGGCCTTTTCCTACACCCTGGGCTAGGAAACCACTAGTAATACAGGAAGGAGATCTAGAACTCATCAGAGAAGAGTATGTCAGGTCCCTGATAACAAAACTGAATGAAATTGAACATGAGGTTGTTTGTAAAAACCCTTTTGAATCCACAGGAACCTACACACCCCTTTAAAGTCGGAGACAGAGTCGTGGTGAAGGTGCTCCCCAGGAACAAGAGCCCAGGAGACTTCACCTATGGTCCAGAGACAGAGGTCGTAGCAGTTACCCGAACAGCAGTCCTGACAGAGGAAAGTCCTACCTGGATCCATGCATCCCGAGTAAAAAAGGTTCCTAGACCAGACCTAGAGAGGGAAGCAAGTGATTCCAGTGAGGTACGAACCGGGGCAGACAGCCCTGACCTCCCACCTAGCGAAGAAAGAAGAACAGAAGAAGATGAGGAACCTGTCCCCTATCTTTATCCTGGGGACTACCTTGATAGCCCTACTGGCCCTCACTCACCACACAATATGTGAGGTTGATATTACACAGACTAATGGGATCCCCACCTTGTGGTACAATTCCTCCAATACACACGTAGCCACATATATCCTTGACTATTTTATATTCCCCAAAATTGCTGATGACAAATATTATATACAACAAAGGAGGAAATCAGGAATGTCTGAGACAGTATATATTTGTGTTACTGACGAATGGTACTATGACAATAGATATTATGGATCTAATTGTAATTCCTGGGAAGCTGTGGGGTGGAATACAGGAGTAGATTGGAAATATGGCCCATCGTTTGCAAAGAATAGATGGAGCAAATATGGAGTACCCCTACTTTCTAGACTATCCATTCATAAGATGGATGAAGGCCCAAATTCATACAGGTTTAGACTAAACATAGTGAACCCTAGCAGAAGCGACAATGAGACTTATGTACTTGGTATATGGTGGCAAGCAGGGTATTATAGTGCAAGGCAAATGTTTTATTTATGGGATATGTATAAAAACCCAAAATACCAGCCTAAAATTGCTCCCCAAAACAAACCTTTAAAGCCCCATATTGCCACTTTTAAAGATATGGTGGCTATTACTAACCCTACCTTTGAAGACACCCTAGCTATTGAAACTGGTTTCTCTGACATTAATTTTTGGTTGGAATGGATGAAGTATAGTGCTAACAAACACAATAAAAGCAACTGTTATGTCTGTGGCAAATCTAGGCCCCACCTAGGTACAGTGCCCCTTAATATACCCCTAGAACAAGAAAATTGTTTTTTTCAGCCTTTTTAATGACACCAAAACAAATGACAGTCAGTGCGAAATGTGGAAAAGGGAATATCCCATATTGTCAAAAAATCCCAACCCAGGAAGCACCATAACCATATATCCTGGAAACTATACCTGTTATACATCTAACATCACCCCAGGGAGAAATTTAAAAACCTTCCCACCAGGGTATTGTGCAAATAAAAGAACAACTGTTTTAGTCAACCAAACTAGATCATTAGGCGACATTTATTACATATGTGGGAAACTGTAAATAAAAACGTAGCCTGGATTAATTATATATATTATAATCAACAAAGAT
This sequence comes from Pseudophryne corroboree, assembly GCF_028390025.1. Classification (NCBI taxonomy): domain Eukaryota; kingdom Metazoa; phylum Chordata; class Amphibia; order Anura; family Myobatrachidae; genus Pseudophryne; species Pseudophryne corroboree. Next base: position 61,433,637 of record NC_086450.1, on the reverse strand, counting down.
TTGTTAATGATACCAAAGATGCTCTTAAAGGTATAGCTGAACAGCTAGAAGCCACTTCCCAAATGACATCCCAAAATAGAATGGCCCTTGACATGATCCTAGCAGAAAAAGGCGGTACATGTGTTTACATTAGTAAGGTGGAAGGCTGTTGTACATATATTCCTGACAACACTGGTCCCAATGGTAAGGTTACTTTAGCCATAAACAAGTTAGAAACCTTATCCATAGAACTTAAGAAAAATTCAGGTATTGATAACCCATGGAGCCAATATTTTGGGTGGTTTGAAAATTGGAAACAGGCTCTTGTGCAAATAAGCATATTTAAACTCATAACTTTAATTCTTTTAGGCATTATAGTTTATTGTGTAATTCCCTGTGGAAAGAAACTTACCTCCAAAGGCATTGATAAGGCCCTGATGTATTATGACATAACCACCAGTCCTGTCACCTCCTCTGATAGTAAGGGACCCGACGATTATGTCCAATATCTCAAGAACTGGAGGAACAAGAAAGGAGCCTCACTCAAGAATCATGTCATATAATAATCATGATTCTAAGAGGGGATTGAAGGGTTACCTCTTCTGTCTTTGTACATATTACTTTTTATATGATCAGTTTCCTTATAATAATTACAGTATAAAAGTGAATATTTCTATTTCCCTAGTGAAGGGTTAAAACATGCTTTATGAACTCTTATGTGTTTGCAATGGATGCTGCTGCCCTGTGTTAGATGCCTTTGTCTCTCATACAGATACCAGGCTTGTGTGGGTCTGGCATCCAAGGTCAGCTCTCTACTAGATGAAACCTGCTTTTTCTACTTCTGTGTGTTACTAAAAGATCCTTTGTTAAGTTTCGCCTGATGCAACATATATAACATCTGCCTGGCAACTGCTATATCCAATTATGTTATGTCAAGTATTAACCACCCCTACGTACCCCACCCAGGCACCTACCCCTAAGCCAATGAGCCCTTTTACACTTGTCAGTTCCACCCATATGCATTGTCTTATATACTCTTGTTAACTTTATAATAAACAGTGTGAATTTTAACTGCTTGTGTGTGCATGTACCTTGTGGTTAAAAGTTTACACTCCAGACGTCTGTAAGGCCATCACATCGAGGGTTAAAGAAAATAAGGTCAAATCCTTTCAGCTCCCATTCTATTACCAGGGCCCTGCGTGGCTCTCTACACCCCTGAGTGTACTTGACAACTTCCCAATTTGTCCACTTCTCCCCTCAGGTTTAACACATTTCCAACTAAAGGACTGTAGCAGTAGTTGTACCACCAGGATCCTTGTTAAATAGGCTTCCACTTGCTCTACATGGAATGTCTATCGCTGTTGGAACTCGCCAAATCTAATCACCCGCAGTAACCCCTTGATGTATAGGGCCTTTTGCCATTTAATAACTGAGAACTAATAATTATATCAAAGGGTTGGGGCTGGGAGACCGGAGCTGGGGTTCACGGAGGTCAGAATACTGACCCCGGGATCCCGGCAGCAGAAAGCCGGCGGGTGGGGAGGGGGGGTGCGAGCGCAACGAAGCCCCTTGCGGGTTTGCTGTGCTCGCCACAGGTTTTTTTCCTACTCTATGGGTGTCAGGGACATCCACGAGTGGGAATAGTCCCTGTCAGTCGGCATACCAACTATCGGGCAGGTAAGCAGACGGGATCCCGGCGTCAGCATGGTGACCGCTGGGATGCCGAGTGCCGGTCACATGACCAGATCCCATATCAAGCATACAGATCCAGTGAATAGAAACTGTCTACAAAATGCACCATTAAGTCCACAGACTGCCTAGTTCTCTGCAGAAATTGGTGGATCTGGGAGGCTATTCTACCACCACTCTGAGGGTGAGATGTTCCAAGCCTTGGAGAGTTATAAAGTGGAGATATAAACTACCAACCAATCAGCTCTTGTCATTGTTCAAACACAGCCTGTAACATGGCAGTTTGGGGCTGATTGGCTGGTACTTTATCTCTCAATTTTATCTTTCTCCAAGGCTCAGTACATCTCTCGCTATCAAATGACAGAAGCGGATTGGTTTACTTGGGCAACTTCTCCACTTTATCTCTCTCCAAGGCTTGATACATCTCACCCTTGAGAGAAATGTGTGAGTTTTTTCCAGGGCTGTCCGAGAGAATAAGCCAAATCTGATTGAAAGCAATGTGCCCCACATTCCAGTTTGTAGATTACCCTTTAAATCCTGTGTGAAGAATACAGGCATAGCTGCCGAAAACATATAACCATCTGCGGTGCATTTATTAAGTGACCTGTCTACCCTAATGGCTGCAAAAGGGTTTAAGTCATAAAAAGACAACAGTTCATTCTCAGTAACAGCTGCATCCGTGCTTGTAAAGAAATCATTAGTCATTTTGGTGGTATAAGGTCCTTGCACATGGGAGGTCGTCTGTCACACGTAATAGAGTCACGTCCTGACACCATCATACTAAGGACAGGGATAGCTATAAAGCTGTCACGTATGAGCATGTACAGGATAAGCAAGGTGAATATTGTGGGATGAAGAAGGTGAAGGGATCCGAACCATGTGCTGTGTCACGGCTAGGAGGGGTACAGTACAGGGAGATGCACATCTCTGCTGTCAGTAGCCGGTGTATACGCCTCAACTGTCTAAGTGGTGCCTCGGTGCACAGAGATGGAGGATCATCTGAATAGTTTCACTGTACAAAAGTGTAAGCAGAGTACAACTTCCTGCCCTTCAGAAACATCCTTTTCATTTACTCCAGGACCATGGCCGTAACTAGGGGTGAGCGGGTGGTGCACACGGCACAGAGCCGTGCTCCTTAGGGGACCCTCGGCCCATGCATCTGACTAGCAGGGTGCCTGAAACAGCTGCTCAGTCAGTGCCTTGCTGGTCCAGTCATGGCGATCCCGCCAACCCTACCCCTGGAAATAGGGATGGCCATCGACTATCGATGATTCCAAATCATCAATGGTTCATGGCCAATGTCGAATGTCTTTGCCATCGATGGGAGGTAATCAGATGTTTTCCCTCCATCGATGGCACAGCCTAAACCAATATTTTTTTTATTTTTGCAAGTGCCGCCCCCACCCCCGCTAAGCCCCACCTCCATTTTTTTATTGGCTAGTGGCCCGGCCAGCCCCTTTTAGCGATGGCCATCGAGTGGTGCAAACCATTGATTGTTCGCCATAGATGGTTTAAGTGCCATCAATGTTTATCACCGATGGTGCCATCGATGGCAACCATCAATGGACAACCCACGATGGCCATCCCTACCTGGAAAGTAGTTTTATGACGGCATAAACTAATGGGGTAGTAGCAGCACAGAGCAGGGCTTACCAGGACTACAATTGTTACTTGTGGCACTTTTGTGCTTTTGAACAGAAGCGCAGCTACTGCGGCTGGCCGGGAGTTGTGTGTCGCTGCCTCTGGCCGCCGCGCCACGCTCCCCCAACGGTCTGGCCACGCCTGCGTTGGCAGGACCGCACCTACTAAACGCCGGCTTAACGCCGCTGTTCAGCCGCCTCCCACCCAGCGACCGCCTCTGTCGCAGAGGTGATCGCTGGGCACAGACGACTGCCATGCGCCGGTGCACTGCGGCGCCGGCGCAGTTCCGACCCTATCGCTGCGCTGCGACAAACTGCAGCGAGCGATCGAGTTGGAATGACCCCCATAGTAAATTCAGTGTTCTTCCTGCAGCACTCTAAGGCTATGTACACATTAGGACGACATGGCAAACCATGCAATGTCATCTGCGACGGGATCCGATGTCGGCTAGTGCATACATACTTGCCGATGTCGGCTGCGACTGGGGGGGGGTGGGAGCGGGGCCATGCTGCATTTTGCAGCACGCCCCTCGTATGCAATATTGCACGCAGGACCTGCATGTATGCTGGATACGACCCGTGGGAGCGCACATCGTATCCAGTATCGTGCATACACGCTATACAATATGGCAACGAACCAGCCAATATCAGACAAATCGTATGCGATATTGCATAGTGTGTATGCACACATTAGTCCCCAGAAGCCCTGACAACTATAATAAGCGGTACTGCATGGCTGCTAGATCATTTTGGCATTTGTAGAACTACAACTGCCAGCATTTCCTTGCATCCAGTGCTTTCAGGGGAACTGCTTTTGGCTCTGTATAAAGAACACATGTTGATACTGTATATTCTGTGTGTACAGCACATTTCTGCATTCCATCATTGCCTCGCAGGTAGCAATAAATACCACTCTTCCTGTAAGATCCTGTTCCCTGCCTACTACCTGCTGTAATCTGCTGTCCTACAGATAGGAGTGATCCTCTAATGCAGAGGTTCCCAAACGCGGTCCTCAAGTCTCCCCATTGGTCCAGGTTTTAAATGTATCCATGCTTGGCCACAATGACTTAATTGAGCCATGGATATACCTAAATCCTGGACTGTTGTGGTGCCTTGAGGAACGTGTTTGTGAACCTCTGCTCTAATCCATTCTCTGGTTGTTCTGTGTTGAACACAGTACCTCCAGGCAATGCTCTGCCTTCTACCTGGCAGTCCTGATTGTAAGAAAGTGCTCAGGAGGGAACAGCCACAGTCATCAGCGAAGAGGTGCTGCAGCAGCTACACACACCATCCCAGGAGTATGCAGTTCCAGGTACCAGTGATGAAGCCGTGGTGGTAGCAGTAAAGCTGGGTGGTAAAGTAAGCCGACCCTGTCACATTGATGATGATGATAGGATGCTAATATGTGCCTTTCTTTCTCCATCTATATCATCAATGAGGCTGTGTCCTATTATTTGCATCAACACAAGCATCAGTGTCGGGTTCAGTATGATTCCCGAGGACGGGATGCCGGCAATCAGTATACTGACAGCGGCATCCCGTCCATCAGAATCCCGACAGCCCCCCAGTAAGCACCCTAATCCTCACCTGTTCCCTACCCAGGGCAGGTTCTAGGCCTTTTGGCGCCCAGGGCGAAAGTTTCCTTTGGCGTCCCCCGAAAGGCCAAATAGGGTTAGTGCGCACCTCAGGCGCGCGTCAAAAATAGGGGCGTGGCTTCATAGGGAAGGGGCGTGGTCACCGTTTTGCCCCCTGTAGTTTTGCCCCTGTAGAGTTGTGCCCCCAGTAGCTGTTGTGCCCCCTGCAGCTGTGCCCCCAGTATTGTGCCTCCAGTAGTTTTGCTCCCAATACTGCGCCTTCAGTAGTTGGTCCCCCATTACTGTGCCCACCAGTAGCTGTGCCCCTAGTAGCGCCACTTACCAAAAATAAAAAAAAATACTCACCAGCTCCACTCCTGCTTCTCGACCGCTGCTGCCCTCCATCTCCGGCCGCTCCCACAATGCAGTGCAGTGCGCGATGATGACAGGCGCACCATACGGCAGGCACCAGTAGCGGGGAAAGGTCCTTTCCGCGGAGGGAACTAGACACTATCTTACTGCGCGTCTAGTTTCCCTTCACGCAGAGTACCTTTTCCTAACCACCGCCGCCGCCACCCCAGTTAGTAGCGGCGCCCCGGGCAAAAATCACACTTGCCCGTGGCAAGAGCCGCTACTGTCCCTACCCTAACCCTAACCATCCCTTGTGAGTGCCTAACCCTCCCCGTGAGTGCCTAACCCTCTCTTCCCCACTGCCTAAACCTAACCCTCCCTCCCCAGTACCTAACCTTAGCCTTCCTATCCCTGAACCCTAACCTTAACCCCCCTTCTAATGGCTAAACCTAACCAACCCCTTGCTGCAGGATTCCGGGCATCTGTATTTAAACACCGGGATCACGAGTCCTATTGGGCTTTAGACGCAGGTGTTCGTGCATCAGACGGGATTCTGCCATCTGTATTTTGAGTACCAGGATCCCGTACGTCGGGAAGCTTTCTTCCCTCAGTGTCATATGCTGGCGAATTGCAAGTAAGTCATTGGCTCAATGTTCTGAAGCGCAGCACTGACGCTGCATAATAAAAAAAAATCATTGTACAATAGGCCTAATTCAGACCTAGGTTTTTTTTGCAGCCCTGCGTCTGCATAGTCGCCGCCCATAGAGGAGTGTATTTTAGCTTTGCAAGTGTGCGAACACGTGTTGCAGAGCTGTACAAACAGATTTTGTGCAGTCTCTGAGTAGCCCAGGAATTACTCAGCCGCTGCGAACACTTCAGCCTGTCCGGGACAGGAATTGACGTCAGGAACTCTCCCTGCAAACGCTTGGACACGCCTGCGTTTTTCCAACCACTCCCAGAAAACGGTCAGTAGACACCCACAAACGGCTTCTTCTTGTCAATTACCTTGCGAACACCCGTGCGAATGGATTCTTGGCACAAACACATAGCTGAGCGGCGATCCGCTTTGTACCCGTGCGACACGCCTGCGCATTGCGGTGCATACGCATGCGCAGTTTAGACCTGATCGCCCGCTGTACGAAAACGCAGCCTAGTGATCAGGTCTGAATTAGGCCCAATGTCTTCCTGAGAAACAGGTGATATAAGCTAAGCCAATTTTATTTCTCTGTGTAGAAAAATTAGAGATGTGCGGCGGGCACTTTTCGTGTTTTGGTTCTGGATCCCCGCTCGTGTTTTGGATCTGGATTGGTTTTGCCAAAACCACCCTTTCGTGTTTTGGTTTTGGATCTGGATAATTTTTGAAAAAAATATAAAAACAGCTAAAATCACAGAATTTGGGGGTAATTTTGAACCTATGGTATTATTAACCTCAATAACATTCATTTCCACTCATTTCCAGTCTATTCTGAACACCTCACACCTCACAATATTGTTTTTAGGACAAAAGGTTGCACCGAGGTGGCTGTATGTGTAAAACCCCACTGGTACTAGGTATGCAAAAACTGCAGTCAGTGTGTATAGTGCATCACACTTACTCTGCCCCGACTGGTCATGGGTTCAGGCACAGATACCAGAGGGTCCCCTGAGTAATCAGGTGTTTAATTACAGTTGCATTGTGGGAGTGGACTACAGGTGTCGGTGCAGCGCATAAAGAATTGGGCGCCAGACCATCTCATAAAACAGAATAACAGTTTATTTAACATCAAAGCAGGGATATAGCAGGGGTAACTTCTTAACACTCCTTCAGCACAAAGCAAAATGGTTACATTCGATCACACATCAGGGCACCTCCTCCAGCGCATCACTTAATTGCAGCGGCATGAATATGGCAAACAGCAGTACGTACCAGGGCATTCTGTGACTAGTAGTGCTACACATACCAGGTTACCGTCTCTTTCTCTGTCATAGCGAGGACTCTTGTCCATGGGGGGGGCTTCAAATCATGCTGCGTGGCTTCCGACCACTCACCCAGATACATCCTCTCCTGAGACTCACACCTGTATCACACTCTTCTCCTGGCATCACCCTTTCACTGCAGTCTGAGTACTGCTGCTCTCACACTGCAGTCTCTCCCTCTGTCAGGTGCCTTGCTGTGTCTGGCTCGGTCTGGCTGCTCTCCCCACATAAACATGTGAAGAGCTCTCAATGAGGCTACATCTTTCCAGCTCACGCACCACGCTTCTCTCAGCTAACACACGTGCTTCTGCTAGCTAATACTCCAGGCTTCTGGGCTGCAAAGAACATGCTGCTGCTGCATGACAACCTTTTGTAACCTTTTATTCCCGGGGAGGCATTCCATCTGGGATTTCCCGCCCAGAGCTGCAAATTGGTGAGCCCTGCCTTTGCTTTTTGCAGACTGATCTGTCTTGCTGTGAGCTGGGCTGTTAACCCCTTCTGTGTTGCAAGCTGTAGGCTGCTGGTTCAGTTCTATGCAGCTCCAGCAACCCTTTTACTTTTATTACACAGTTATGCTGGCACCTGTAGTGCCGCAGTTGACTTGTGCTTGCAGGCTCTTGCAGTGTTTTAACCCTTGCATTTTCAGGGTATTACATATGACAAAGCTAAGCAGCACAAGTGTGCGGCACAAACACCTGGCCCATCTAGGAGTGGCACTGCAGTGTCAGACAGGATGGCAGATTTAAAAAATAGGCCCCAAACAGCACATGATGCAAAGAATAAAAAGAGGTGCAATGAGCTAGCTGGATGGCTAAGCTAAGCGACACAAGTGTGCGGCACAAACACCTGGCCCATCTAGGAGTGGCACTGCAGTGTCAGACAGGGTGACACTATTCAAAAACTAGGCCCCAAACCACATCATGCAAAGAAGAAAAAGAGGTGCAATGGGGTAGCTGTATGACTAAGCTAAGCGACACAAGTGTACGGCACAAACACCTGTCCCAATTAGGAGTGGCACTGCAGTGGCAGGCAGGATGGCACTTAAAAAACTAGTCCCCAAACAGCACATGATGCAAAAAAAAAAAGAGGTGCACCAAGGTCGCTGGGTGGCTAGGCTAAGCACACAAGTGTGCGGCACAAACACCTGGCCCATCTAGGAGTGGCACTGCAGTGGCAGACAGGATGGCAGATTTAAAAAAATAGGCCACAAACAGCACATGATGCAAAGATGAAAAAGAGGTGCACCAAGGTTGCTGAATGAATAAGCTAAGCGACCCAAGTGTGCAGCACAAACATGGGAGGTGCTGGAATTTGCCCAGATGTAATACACGCAGTGCCAGATTAAGGACCATATGGGCCTGGAGCTGAAATTTATGGAGGGCCTGTTGTGTACCGCCGAAGGGGGTGTGACCAGCAATAGTACTAGTACTAGTGTCTTCTACTAGTGTTCAGTGCAGTGAATATCAAAACAATCTAAATATACATATGAAAACACAGCCTGTAACATGACAGTTAGGAGCTGATTGGCTGGTTGGTACTTTACCACTGTGCATTTTATCACTCTCCAAGGCTTTACAAATCTGGTTTGGTTGGTGATGTACAGTAGGTGCTGGCTAGTGTCTAATAGAAGTGTGTAGGATGTAATGTGTGTATAACACATACAACATGAAACAATTGACAGTGCTCAGGGTGAGTTTGTGAGGTAAGCGTGTAAAGACAGGTACGGATGTGGGGGCCGCTGGCGGTCAGTAGAAGTCCGCTGAGGGAACACTTGTATAGCAGTGTCCTGGGGATGATAGCTAGACGTCCGGCATTGAGTATGTACTTGTGGTGTTGTGGTGCCAAGCGCTCTGTCAGTGCAGTTATATATGTATGTTACAGTAGCTGGCTGGTGGTATAACTTACAGCTGGTCGGAGATGCGTGCCTCTGTCTGCAGCAGCAATTCATCCCGGCTTCCTTAGCAATCAGCAGCAGCCAGATACCTCAGACACAATCTCCCGGGCCGCCTTCCTGGAGCGGAGTTTGGCTGCTGCCAGGAGAGGGATGGCAAAGAAAACCAGCCGGGGAAACTTCTGTAAGCAGCCCCAATGGAGGCAGGGATTGCTGAGGGGACCGGGATCCCCCGAGCCCGACGAGCAGTGGCCTTTCCAGCACCCTCACAGTTGTGACTCCACTCCAACGCCACTAACACAGCCCCTCACAGTGCACATAACTTTGCTGAACGCACAAAGACTAAGCATCCAGACGTGCAGATCACCTGTCTGAGCATGGCCGCCAATGTGAGCAACCCAGAGTCTGTACACACACACACACACACACACACACACACACACACACACACACACACATACACACACACACACACACACACACACACACACATACACCCTATTTCAAAGTCGTCGTCCCCCCTAAGCTTGTCCCCAGTCACTCCAAACACAACCTGTCCCCTTCAGGAACTACACTACACACACACACAGCCTGTTCCCCCAGACCCCCCCCCCCACACACACATAGGCCCCTCCCCTCCAGTCACTGCAAACACAGTATGTCCCCTTCAGTTACTACACACATAGCCTGTTACCCCCACACCCACCCACACAGCCTGTCCCCTCCAGTCACCACACACATACACAGCCTGTCCCCTCCAGTCACTACACACATACACAGCCTGACCCCTCCAGTCACTAAACGCGCACACATGGCCTGTCCCCTCCAGTCACAATGCACACACAGCCTGTCCCCTCCAGTCACTACACACACACACACAGCCTGTCCCCTCCAGTCAATACACATACACACACAGCCTGTCACAAACACACACACACCCAGCAAGCCTATTGCCTCCAGTCACTACTTACAACCTGTTCACAGTCACACACACACACACACACACACACACACACAGTTCCCCCAGACACCCGACCCACACCCTGCTTCCCTCCACTTCACTGAGCCAGCCGGACACAGACAGCAAGAGCAGGCAGGGATGCAGACAGATCCACACACAATTACCCCGAGTCCCCCCACCCACATCCATTTTCCCCCACTCACTGGGCCAGCCGGACACAGCAAGAGTAGGAAAGGATGCATTGCAGACAGACTGCAGATTTTGGGGCGTGACCTAATCACTGTCAAAGTCGGAAAAATATCATGCTACACGTTGCCATATATCCACCCCATGCGCGTGCCTGCTGCACGTGCACATTCTCTCCAGTGCGTACGGATACTCGCAGCTGCGTGATGGCGCCTCCTCGGCCATGCGCTCGAGTGCGTGGTATGTGCATTTACGGTAGAGTTTGTGTGCGTCTAGCGGGCGACTCAATCGTTAAATAATAAAACCAAATAGTATGTTTTATAGATAATGTTCCCCTTAATAATGACTGTAAGTTTGTTTAATGTAAAGGGTCGCTGGACAGAGGAATTCCTCTTAGCATGGTACGAAGGGTCAGACAGGGTTTGAGCAGCTGTGTCTGGTACCTAACTAAAGAACATTTTATTAGAAACAATCCGGTGCTGGTTAGGTAAAGATTAATCGCTCCTGCGTATAGTTATGGCCATTAGTATTTTCTGGACATTTACTATATTTGCGATTCATTACCCATGCGGCGGGAATCTTCAGATTCCCTCCCACCTGAGCAGTTTGATATAGTCACAGCCCACCTGTTCAAACTAACCTATGACCTTTTGTTATGATGTGAGGAGACATTCCTGTGTCCAATGAACAATGAGATTATAGGTCCCTTTGTAGTGTACTGTATGCAGTGTATATAAGGGCAGCCAGCCTGGCCAGCTCTCTTGCTCTCTCCACAAACGGTTTTCATCTTGACTAACTTGGAGCTGGTACCAGAAGCTGCGCAGCGATCATTCCCCAGTGTGTGTAAGTTATTCTCTGTAACCAACCAACTTATTCCCTGTTTGTATTGGCCATACTCTCTCACTCTCTCTCTCTGTTATTGTATAGGATTGTGACGCTATTGTATATTTATGTGTAGTGATTTTGCTTAGATATTGATGTTAGACTGTAGTGTATGAATTGTTAACTGTATTCTTTTTACATCAGCTAGACATTGTTAGTAAAGGTGTTGGAACCTTAGCAAGGTATCGTGTGTTTATTATATTGCAGAGGGTAATAGGAGCGTCTCAAACGCTCAAGCAGCTTTAGCATTAACAAGGTGAAGCAGCGTTACATCGCTACAGTATTTCAGTACAAGGTTTACAGTATAAGAGTATCCTTTCTGTGTGTTACATTCAAGGTTTACTGATTGTCATCCCGTGAGCGTCTGCGCCGCTCGTGTTCTCCTCGTGGACTCGAGCGTCCGCTACGCTGGTAGCGTAGCATTACGGTAGTCGGCCGCCTATAGCGTGCTCGACACCACGCATTAAGCTGTGAGCGAGCGTGTCGCATGTGCGTCTCGATCACGGCCGAGCGTATGCTACGCTAAGTGCGTACCCTTACGGTACCCCACACGCCAATTGCGTACTGAGTCTCTTACCCATTTATAGTGAATGTTATAAGATAAATAATTAGCTTTATCAATTGGCGGCTCGTCCGTCCTCCACATATCCGCACTAGCGAACACAGACTTTATCTGTCAGCAAGGGCGGGAAGGCAGTATCCCTTCGTATCGGGATACAGTAGTGCTGGCTAGATAAGCGTCTGTTTCGCTACGTTGAAGGAGTGCTGGTGGAATCCGGAACCGGAGGTAAGAACAATACGCTATTGTCTTTTAAAAGTGTTTATTTCTGTTTTGCGTACACACGCACGCACGCACACACCTGTATTTCTTTTCATTTGTGTATTTTCACACCTCACCTTCCTGTTTGCCATTTCACAATTAATAACGTGCTGAGAAAGATTTGTTGCTATTGGTAGTTAAAAGTAATATTAATACGTTAAGGAATAATTTGTAAAACACGCACACGGCTTGCCTAAGATACAAGGAAGTTCTGCGTGGTGTTCAGTAAATGATTACAGTTAAAGATCATCTACATTGATATAAACGTGCTAATTGTATTTCTGTGGATATACCTGGCTTGCGTACATGTGTCTCTAACAAAGGGCGGGACTAGAGTACGCGACGCAAGGGCCGACGCACGGAGCGTATATTACGCAACGGAGCGTCTGGGTACACCCACGTGATACAAATCACACGATAGTATTGTTTTAGTTAGGCGATACAGAGGCAACGCGATTAATAGCGCAAATCAATCTCAGTGTCCAAAATTTTAAGCTAATAGATCCTTCTCTAGTTGCAACTCCTCTGGGATTGGACTACTGCCTGTATGAAAGGAATTTCTGTACAGAAAGATTAGAGTGTATATGAATGAACAGGAGTGAGTGTGTAAATAAAGGTATTATTTTTTGTGAACCCACAAATCGGGATCCCGTCGGAGACCACATCAGGTGAGTGGACACTTGGTGGCGTGGGACTAGCTTGCCCGCGTTAACATTATACAAGGTAAAAGGAGCAAGTAGTATCCGCAGACAAAAGGACTGCGAAGGTTTAAGCGCAGCCCGAGGGGTTTTGCGTATTACCCATATAGATTGAGCTCCGGCTGAAGGTTTCGCAGCCTAAACAACCGATTCCGTTGGTCGTACAGCGTATAAATATTAAGTTACTTGTGCGCAGTGCGACTGGACCGCACGTAATTGTGTGCATTAGTTTGTTACCTTGATACCCATTAAAATTTACTATGGGATCATAAACGCTATTTGTACATTCTAACGTGATTTGTGTAGGTTTTTGTTATTTTAAGGGAGTTTCACTGCTCACTCAGGAAATCTCCAACAACCAATACTTACTGGGGAGGGTAGATCCCACACGCCCCAGTAAATAGAGGTTACAAAAAGATCCCGCGAATTGGGTACGTCCAGTGGTGGGCACACTGCTGGAACTCGTATTGGCCAATTGGGGCGTAGAGTGAGTGAAGGCACTAGTTGAACTTTCACCGTCGCCTTACCGCGGGCAACCTTGGTTTGTTTTGTAAGAATTCGCTGAGACAGCGATATCTGCAAACGATGGGGGCCAATTGTTCAAAGAAGGGACGTCCAACAAGGGTTCACGTTGGTAGTTGCTGGCCCAAAGGGTCCGCACGGTTATTCAAAGAATGGGAACGTATGACAGAGGATGATGGGGAGCAGTTTCCCCGGGTAGGCAGTTTGAACCCTGAGGTAGTGCAAAATCTGAGAAGAAGGAAAGGTCTCATTAAATCTGCAAAGAGACGAATCAGACATTATGATTGTTTACAGTTATGGCAACGGGAAGGTGAAATACAAGGAGGATTAGCTTACACAGCTGACTCTCACTGTGGTAAGAAAAATATGGCAACGGGAGAGAAGGTGGTTACAGAGAATGGCACACTGGTGTATGATAAAAATGCACTTAGCAACTGTATTATAGATGATAAGGATAAGTGTAACAAATGTAACAATTATAAAAGTAAACCTGTTGAATGTACAACTGTTAACCCGTGCAAGTTGCACTCCATGTTAAACTTCCCTCAGGATTACCAGCAAGAAAGTGAACCCAGCACGATGTTGGCACCTTTTCCAGCAGCCATCCTACAAGACATCTAGGTGGACGCGACCAATTCGGTAAAGGCAATAATCAAACCCCCTAACGGAGGGTCAGGTGAGGTCGTGTCCACAGGTACGTACGGTGTTATATATCACGCACAAACAAATGTACCTCATATTGAAGAACCAACACAAGATGATGTAGTTGAGTTTAATCCTGTCAGGGTGATCACAGTCCCCAATGGGAAGACTGACGCTCAGGGAATCATTCCCGTCAAGGACAGTGCAATGCGCCGTCCCTGGTCCCGGACAGAATTAAGGTCAATTATGTCTGAATTTCCTGATCCTAGGAAAGATCTAGTTGCATGTCAAAGGTTTATTAAAGAACTAGGAAACTCCACAGAACCCACCAACAAAGATTGGCGGACAGTGCTGAGGGCATGTTTGCCCTCCAGTGTTGACCCTGCGAAATTTATTACTGATTGTAAATTAGACACAGAGGTACCTCGTACGGAGGAACACAATCAGGAATGTATTAAGCAGATCAACCGGCAGTTAGGAGTATATTTCCCAGCCATTGTCAAGTGGGACAAAATCCTCTCCATAAGACAAGGAGAAGGGGAAAGTACTTCTGATTACTTCAATCGAGCACTGCAAGTAATGGCTAGAGACACTGGGATCACGGACATCAAAACAAGTGCACCGCACAGAGAAGTAGCAGTATTTGTGTTAATAAATGGTTTAAAGGAAGTGTTGAGAACAAGGGTACAGATCACCAATCCATACTGGAGAAATATCTCGGTGGCTGCATTAAGAAAGTCCGCTGTTGGGCATGAGCAAAACATCAGCAAGCACAGGGAAACACAGAGAAGTAAGAAGCCCCAGATCCCTGTGGGTAAGTCAAAGGTGATAAGGTGTTATAATTGCCAGAAGGAAGGTCATTATGCAAGAGATTGTAGATCAAGAAATAGACAAAGGTTATATAAACCCCCTAGACAAGAACACGAGCAGAGTTATAACACACAAAATTGTAATCAGGAATCACCTAGGAAGAAGTTTGGGTCGCACCTGTAATATGCAATCAGGAAAGGTGATCATTAGGACTGATAGTAAACCTGAGGTTACAGTTAATGATATTGGGAGGTCAGTTCCTTGTAGACACAGGAACGGCCGGGTAAACGTTGTAATTTATTTGTAAATGTTTCTTTTTTTTCCCCATCTCTGACGTTCACTGGCAGAACTCAAACATCACATAGCTATTTGGTCCTTGCAGAAGTCTACCTAACCCCAGTGTGACCTACCGACATCGGTGTGTCCTGGCCAGGCACAAAAGGGTGAGGTGTGGAAATACTGGAGGGGAGGGGACTTCGCAAGGACACCAGTGGATGTGTTGGTGTGACAGTCTGATGGTGAACGGAAGATCTGACAATGTTTGTTGTTTGTTGCTTAATGCAAAATGTGATGAATTGTTCTCTCTCTCGTTTGTTTTTTTTCCTCTTCTTTCTCATGTTCTCATGCTTTAAAGATGGTATGTCACACATCAGTTGGACAAATGGTAATGCAAGATTTTTGCTCCTTACAGAAAGATCGCAGATTTGGAAGGAATATTGTATCACCAGGATGTTCGTTTGGAAGACAGAGACAGCACCTTTGAGATGACAGCAGAGCAAGAAGAACAACAAGACTAGAGGACAAAAGCATCATAACATTTTTTCTTTCCCCTCAATTTTTTTTTTTTTTTGTGCCCCCATTACAAATTTCTCTTTCTCCTCCTGTAAGATGGACTCGCCCCAAGAGACTGCAGTCCGTGTTTTCCTGTTGACCATGATGTTGACCAGAGCAGTTTGCTTCGGTGAGAGTACCAGTGAGGTCGAGAAAGGATCCGGAATGGGTTTCTGATGACTGAGACGGAGGCGTAAATTTCCAATAGAAACACAATCACCGAGCAAAGGCGAGTACCAGAAAACGATCTAGCAGCCATGTTATTTGTAGACATTGTGAAGGATTGTTAGCTGAAGAGAACTGCATCTGTAGGCATTGTGACAATATAGTTGAGGATGGGTGCATCAAGAAATGTCAGTCCAGTTTTAATGTCCACATGGACCGGCATCCATTGAGTGACTATCACTCCTTAGTGGGTAAAGTGTTAAACCAGACAGACTGTTGGGTATGCTCTCAAGTACCTCAAGGTCATAGCAAATCAGGACTAGTACCATTCCCTTTAACTGTAGGAGAGGTACTTGAGCTAAGGGGTGGGAGGCCGGTGGACAAGAGGTTTAATATCTCTAGTCCTCCTAGTTTGAAGCTCCACCAATATCATGTGGATAGGTCCTTAGTGTGCTTTACCATTTCCAATCCCCGAAAGCCGGGAAATTGGGAAGTGTCATGGAGTAATCAAACCATGACCTTTTCATACAGAGCCGACAGAATGCCCATAGACACAGAACTTATACGCCAGATAGCCGACCATGGAAGATTTTTCCGGTATAGATACACTCTAGGAAGTAGGACCATGCGAGTTGGAGAAGTATCACCAGGATACTGTGCACATATCGTACAACCTGATACGTGTACTAGACAGATGGGAGAGTTAGGGTTAGGAGATTTCACATGGAAAATTTGTAACATGATAATGTCATACTCCGTCCCATATGTTCTCCCCGATGATGCATATTTCATATGCGGGAGGAAGGCGTATAAGTGGCTTGCCCCAAACTCAGAGGGATTGTGTTATATTGGAAAAGTACTGCCTGAAGTAATGACTGTAACCCATAACAAAATGAAAGATATTCACCGCAGTGCCCAAGCTCCTTATACTCATACTCATTACGAGCACGTCGTTAAACGGCACCTGATAGAGAGGACAGAGCATTCAGCCTCTGATCTGATCCATGAATCCACCGGGATTCAATTCCTACTCGCGTTAGATATCACTCGTACCGCCAGAGGAGTGATAAATTATAAATATATATCTGCGCTTGCAAATTTATTAGACAATATCACCGAAATGTATGACGACACATTCAGGTACACTGGGAAAGAGTTACAAGCCTACAAAACAGAACTGGTTCAGCATAGGATGATTCTTAATTACCTCACAGCTGTGACAGGCGGGTATTGTGTTACCCTAGCGACTCAATATGGAATAAAGTGCTGCACGTACATTACAAATAGCACGGAGGACCCAGCCGAGGTCATAGACAAAAAGATGGATGACATTTTACAATTAAAGTGGGAGTTTCGAAGGAAACACAATCTCACACTCGCTGCTGTGGGTAATGAGCTGACCAGTTGGGTGTCATGGATGAACCCACGAAATTGGTCCTCGGGCTTAGGACAATGGGCCCAAGGTATTATTGTGGATGTAGGGAAATTTCTTTTGTGTATTCTAGGAGTCGTCATGTTGGTCGGACTGATATTTAGATGCGTTCGGGCTTTAACGAAGTGTAAAGGTAGTACTAGAGTGATGAGCCTGAGGAGCGAAGACATTGTAATAACAACAACTAATTTGATTTATGACCCAACGATAGAGACAATGTTGTGATGAAAATGTGATTCCACGGTCCGTTTCTTTCACCCGTTTCTCCTTTGTTTTCCTCCAAGGCACGAAGACATCCGCTTGGAAGAAGAATTTGACAACCTCTTTTATACAGACCATTGATGAACTATGCTACAAGCCCCAATTTCCCTAGTGACTTTAACTTTTACGATAGCCCAACACTTTAGAAACTATAACTTTATGGACAATGGAACAACTTTTGCTCGTTATTTATAGCAAAAGCATCGGGAGACTACAGTCAACATGTACATCGAGACAAGACACAAGACAAGACTTCAATCGGCAAATGTATATTAAACTCACATAGTTTATGACTGCATTTACAATAATTGCTTCTTATCTTCACCTCTACAACCTTCAGGTAATGACACACATAGTCGATAGGGAATATAGGCACAGATATCAGCACTCACATATCCCCCCATTCATGTATCATCAACTAAAATGTGCTCCCCCATTTTGTTACAACTAAAACCCGAAAAGAGCTCGGTAAAGTTTGACACCCCATCCACAGACCCGTAATACGGGATAAGAAGGAATTCAAATGTATACTTCGCAATACCTCAAAGCTTAATCTAAAACACGTACGGCACGATGATACATGACCCCCCAAACATGGATTCATACACACATGCTTCTACTATCCCACTAGGTCATACCTTTTTCCCACCTGCTCCTCTCCTCCCTTTACCCAATCATAAAATGGTATTTACATTATGACATATATTTTTCTTTTTTGAACTGTTTTAGGAAGTGGCAGTTATTGATGACTGCCAAAGGGTGGACTGTCAAAGTCGGAAAAATATCATGCTACACGTTGCCATATATCCACCCCATGCGCGTGCCTGCTGCACCTGCACATTCTCTCCCGTGCGTACGGATACTCGCAGCTGCGTGATGGCGCCTCCTCGGCCATGCGCTCGAGCGCGTGGTATGTGCATTTACGGTAGAGTTTGTGTGCGTCTAGCGGGCGACTCAATCGTTAAATAATAAAACCAAATAGTATGTTTTATAGATAATGTTCCCCTTAATAATGACTGTAAGTTTGTTTAATGTAAAGGGTCGCTGGACAGAGGAATTCCTCTTAGCATGGTACGAAGGGTCAGACAGGGTTTGAGCAGCTGTGTCTGGTACCTAACTAAAGAACATTTTATTAGAAACAATCCGGTGCTGGTTAGGTAAAGATTAATCGCTCCTGCGTATAGTTATGGCCATTAGTATTTTCTGGACATTTACTATATTTGCGATTCATTACCCATGCGGCGGGAATCTTCAGATTCCCTCCCACCTGAGCAGTTTGATATAGTCACAGCCCACCTGTTCAAACTAACCTATGACCTTTTGTTATGATGTGAGGAGACATTCCTGTGTCCAATGAACAATGAGATTATAGGTCCCTTTGTAGTGTACTGTATGCAGTGTATATAAGGAGAGCCAGCCTGGCCAGCTCTCTTGCTCTCTCCACAAACGGTTTTCATCTTGACTAACTTGGAGCTGGTACCAGAAGCTGCGCAGCGATCATTCCCCAGTGTGTGTAAGTTATTCTCTGTAACCAACCAACTTATTCCCTGTTTGTATTGGCCATACTCTCTTACTCTCTCTCTGTTATTGTATAGGATTGTGACGCTATTGTATATTTATGTGTAGTGATTTTGCTTAGATATTGATGTTAGACTGTAGTGTATGAATTGTTAACTGTATTCTTTTTACATCAGCTAGACATTGTTAGTAAAGGTGTTGGAACCTTAGCAAGGTATCGTGTGTTTATTATATTGCAGAAGGTAATAGGAGCGTCTCAAACGCTCAAGCAGCTTTAGCATTAACAAGGTGAAGCAGCGTTACATCGCTACAGTATTTCAGTACAAGGTTTACAGTATAAGAGTATCCTTTCTGTGTGTTACATTCAAGGTTTACTGATTGTCATCCCGTGAGCGTCTGCGCCGCTCGTGTTCTCCTCGTGGACTCGAGCGTCCGCTACGCTGGTAGCATAGCATTACGGTAGTCGGCCGCCTATAGCGTGCTCGACACCACGCATTAAGCTGTGAGCGAGCGTGTCGCATGTGCGTCTCGATCACGGCCGAGCGTATGCTACGCTAAGTGCGTACCCTTACGGTACCCCACACGCCAATTGCGTACTGAGTCTCTTACCCATTTATAGTGAATGTTATAAGATAAATAATTAGCTTTATCAATTGGCGGCTCGTCCGTCCTCCACATATCCGCACTAGCGAACACAGACTTTATCTGTCAGCAAGGGCGGGAAGGCAGTATCCCTTCGTATCGGGATACAGTAGTGCTGGCTAGATAAGCGTCTGTTTCGCTACGTTGAAGGAGTGCTGGTGGAATCCGGAACCGGAGGTAAGAACAATACGCTATTGTCTTTTAAAAGTGTTTATTTCTGTTTTGCGTACACACGCACGCACGCACACACCTGTATTTCTTTTCATTTGTGTATTTTCACACCTCACCTTCCTGTTTGCCATTTCACAATTAATAACGTGCTGAGAAAGATTTGTTACTATTGGTAGTTAAAAGTAATATTAATACGTTAAGGAATAATTTGTAAAACACGCACACGGCTTGCCTAAGATACAAGGAAGTTCTGCGTGGTGTTCAGTAAATGATTACAGTTAAAGATCATCTACATTGATATAAACGTGTTAATTGTATTTCTGTGGATATACCTGGCTTGCGTACATGTGTCTCTAACAAAGGGCGGGACTAGAGTACGCGACGCAAGGGCCGACGCACGGAGCGTATATTACGCAACGGAGCGTCTGGGTACACCCACGTGATACAAATCACACGATAGTATTGTTTTAGTTAGGCGATACAGAGGCAATGCGATTAATAGCGCAAATCAATCTCAGTGTCCAAAATTTTAAGCTAATAGATCCTTCTCTAGTTGCAACTCCTCTGGGATTGGACTACTGCCTGTATGAAAGGAATTTCTGTACAGAAAGATTAGAGTGTATATGAATGAACAGGAGTGAGTGTGTAAATAAAGGTATTATTTTTTGTGAACCCACAAATCGGGATCCCGTCGGAGACCACATCAGGTGAGTGGACACTTGGTGGCGTGGGACTGGCTTGCCCGCGTTAACATTATACAAGGTAAAAGGAGCAAGTAGTATCCGCAGACAAAAGGACTGCGAAGGTTTAAGCGCAGCCCGAGGGGTTTTGCGTATTACCCATATAGATTGAGCTCCGGCTGAAGGTTTCGCAGCCTAAACAACCGATTCCGTTGGTCGTACAGCGTATAAATATTAAGTTACTTGTGCGCAGTGCGACTGGACCGCACGTAATTGTGTGCATTAGTTTGTTACCTTGATACCCATTAAAATTTACTATGGGATCATAAACGCTATTTGTACATTCTAACGTGATTTGTGTAGGTTTTTGTTATTTTAAGGGAGTTTCACTGCTCACTCAGGAAATCTCCAACAACCAATACTTACTGGGGAGGGTAGATCCCACACGCCCCAGTAAATAGAGGTTACAAAAAGATCCCGCGAATTGGGTACGTCCAGTGGTGGGCACACTGCTGGAACTCGTATTGGCCAATTGGGGCGTAGAGTGAGTGAAGGCACTAGTTGAACTTTCACCGTCGCCTTACCGCGGGCAACCTTGGTTTGTTTTGTAAGAATTCGCTGAGACAGCGATATCTGCAAACGATGGGGGCCAATTGTTCAAAGAAGGGACGTCCAACAAGGGTTCACGTTGGTAGTTGCTGGCCCAAAGGGTCCGCACGGTTATTCAAAGAATGGGAACGTATGACAGAGGATGATGGGGAGCAGTTTCCCCGGGTAGGCAGTTTGAACCCTGAGGTAGTGCAAAATCTAAGAAGAAGGAAAGGTCTCATTAAATCTGCAAAGAGACGAATCAGACATTATGATTGTTTACAGTTATGGCAACGGGAAGGTGAAATACAAGGAGGATTAGCTTACACAGCTGACTCTCACTGTGGTAAGAAAAATATGGCAACGGGAGAGAAGGTGGTTACAGAGAATGGCACACTGGTGTATGATAAAAATGCACTTAGCAACTGTATTATAGATGATAAGGATAAGTGTAACAAATGTAACAATTATAAAAGTAAACCTGTTGAATGTACAACTGTTAACCCGTGCAAGTTGCACTCCATGTTAAACTTCCCTCAGGATTACCAGCAAGAAAGTGAACCCAGCACGATGTTGGCACCTTTTCCAGCAGCCATCCTACAAGACATCTAGGTGGACGCGACCAATTCGGTAAAGGCAATAATCAAACCCCCTAACGGAGGGTCAGGTGAGGTCGTGTCCACAGGTACGTACGGTGTTATATATCACGCACAAACAAATGTACCTCATATTGAAGAACCAACACAAGATGATGTAGTTGAGTTTAATCCTGTCAGGGTGATCACAGTCCCCAATGGGAAGACTGACGCTCAGGGAATCATTCCCGTCAAGGACAGTGCAATGCGCCGTCCCTGGTCCCGGACAGAATTAAGGTCAATTATGTCTGAATTTCCTGATCCTAGGAAAGATCTAGTTGCATGTCAAAGGTTTATTAAAGAACTAGGAAACTCCACAGAACCCACCAACAAAGATTGGCAAGCAGTGCTGAGGGCATGTTTGCCCTCCAGTGTTGACCCTGCGAAATTTATTACTGATTGTAAATTAGACACAGAGGTACCTCGTACGGAGGAACACAATCAGGAATGTATTAAGCAGATCAACCGGCAGTTAGGAGTATATTTCCCAGCCATTGTCAAGTGGGACAAAATCCTCTCCATAAGACAAGGAGAAGGGGAAAGTACTTCTGATTACTTCAATCGAGCACTGCAAGTAATGGCTAGAGACACTGGGATCACGGACATCAAAACAAGTGCACCGCACAGAGAAGTAGCAGTATTTGTGTTAATAAATGGTTTAAAGGAAGTGTTGAGAACAAGGGTACAGATCACCAATCCATACTGGAGAAATATCTTGGTGGCTGCATTAAGAAAGTCCGCTGTTGGGCATGAGCAAAACATCAGCAAGCACAGGGAAACACAGAGAAGTAAGAAGCCCCAGATCCCTGTGGGTAAGTCAAAGGTGATAAGGTGTTATAATTGCCAGAAGGAAGGTCATTATGCAAGAGATTGTAGATCAAGAAATAGACAAAGGTTATATAAACCCCCTAGACAAGAACACGAGCAGAGTTATAACACACAAAATTGTAATCAGGAATCACCTAGGAAGAAGTTTGGGTCGCACCTGTAATATGCAATCAGGAAAGGTGATCATTAGGACTGATAGTAAACCTGAGGTTACAGTTAATGATATTGGGAGGTCAGTTCCTTGTAGACACAGGAACGGCCGGGTAAACGTTGTAAAATTTATTTGTAAATGTTTCTTTTTTTCCCCCATCTCTGACGTTCACTGGCAGAACTCAAACATCACATAGCTATTTGGTCCTTGCAGAAGTCTACCTAACCCCAGTGTGACCTACCGACATCGGTGTGTCCTGGCCAGGCACAAAAGGGTGAGGTGTGGAAATACTGGAGGGGAGGGGACTTCGCAAGGACACCAGTGGATGTGTTGGTGTGACAGTCTGATGGTGAACGGAAGATCTGACAATGTTTGTTGTTTGTTGCTTAATGCAAAATGTGATGAATTGTTCTCTCTCTCGTTTGTTTTTTTTCCTCTTCTTTCTCATGTTCTCATGCTTTAAAGATGGTATGTCACACATCAGTTGGACAAATGGTAATGCAAGATTTTTGCTCCTTACAGAAAGATCGCAGATTTGGAAGGAATATTGTATCACCAGGATGTTCGTTTGGAAGACTGAGAGACAGCACCTTTGAGATGACAGCAGAGCAAGAAGAACAACAAGACTAGAGGACAAAAGCATCATAACATTTTTTCTTTCCCCTCAATTTTTTTTTTTTTTTGTGCCCCCATTACAAATTTCTCTTTCTCCTCCTGTAAGATGGACTCGCCCCAAGAGACTGCAGTCCGTGTTTTCCTGTTGACCATGATGTTGACCAGAGCAGTTTGCTTCGGTGAGAGTACCAGTGAGGTCGAGAAAGGATCCGGAATGGGTTTCTGATGACTGAGACGGAGGCGTAAATTTCCAATAGAAACACAATCACCGAGCAAAGGCGAGTACCAGAAAACGATCTAGCAGCCATGTTATTTGTAGACATTGTGAAGGATTGTTAGCTGAAGAGAACTGCATCTGTAGGCATTGTGACAATATAGTTGAGGATGGGTGCATCAAGAAATGTCAGTCCAGTTTTAATGTCCACATGGACCGGCATCCATTGAGTGACTATCACTCCTTAGTGGGTAAAGTGTTAAACCAGACAGACTGTTGGGTATGCTCTCAAGTACCTCAAGGTCATAGCAAATCAGGACTAGTACCATTCCCTTTAACTGTAGGAGAGGTACTTGAGCTAAGGGGTGGGAGGCCGGTGGACAAGAGGTTTAATATCTCTAGTCCTCCTAGTTTGAAGCTCCACCAATATCATGTGGATAGGTCCTTAGTGTGCTTTACCATTTCCAATCCCCGAAAGCCGGGAAATTGGGAAGTGTCATGGAGTAATCAAACCATGACCTTTTCATACAGAGCCGACAGAATGCCCATAGACACAGAACTTATACGCCAGATAGCCGACCATGGAAGATTTTTCCGGTATAGATACACTCTAGGAAGTAGGACCATGCGAGTTGGAGAAGTATCACCAGGATACTGTGCACATATCGTACAACCTGATACGTGTACTAGACAGATGGGAGAGTTAGGGTTAGGAGATTTCACATGGAAAATTTGTAACATGATAATGTCATACTCCGTCCCATATGTTCTCCCCGATGATGCATATTTCATATGCGGGAGGAAGGCGTATAAGTGGCTTGCCCCAAACTCAGAGGGATTGTGTTATATTGGAAAAGTACTGCCTGAAGTAATGACTGTAACCCATAACAAAATGAAAGATATTCACCGCAGTGCCCAAGCTCCTTATACTCATACTCATTACGAGCACGTCGTTAAACGGCACCTGATAGAGAGGACAGAGCATTCAAATCTGATCCATGAATCCACCGGGATTCAATTCCTACTCGCGTTAGATATCACTCGTACCGCCAGAGGAATGATAAATTATAAATATATATCTGCGCTTGCAAATTTATTAGACAATATCACCGAAATGTATGACGACACATTCAGGTACACTGGGAAAGAGTTACAAGCCTACAAAACAGAACTGGTTCAGCATAGGATGATTCTTAATTACCTCACAGCTGTGACAGGCGGGTATTGTGTTACCCTAGCAACTCAATATGGAATAAAGTGCTGCACGTACATTACAAATAGCACGGAGGACCCAGCCGAGGTCATAGACCAAAAGATGGATGACATTTTACAATTGAAGTGGGAGTTTCGAAGGAAACACAATCTCACACTCGCTGCTGTGGGTAATGAGCTGACCAGTTGGGTGTCATGGTTGAACCCACGAAATTGGTCCTCGGGCTTAGGACAATGGGCCCAAGGTATTATTATGGATGTAGGGAAATTTCTTTTGTGTATTCTGGGAGTCGTCATATTGGTTGGCCTGATATTTAGATGCGTTCGGGTTTTAGCGAAGCGTAAAAGTAATACCAGGGTGATGAGTCTAAGAAGCGAGGACACTGTACTAACAACGACTAATTTGATGTATGACCCAACGATAGAGACAATGTTGTGATGAAAATGTGATGAAATGAAAATGTAAATCACTAGATTTATACGGCAGTATCACTGGACTTATACGGCAGTACCACTGGACTGGATTTATACGGCAGTACCACTGGACTTATATGGCAGTACTACTGGACTTATAAAGCAGTATCACTGGACTGGATTTATATGGCAGTACCAATGGATTTATACGGCAGTACCACTGGACATATACGGCAGTATCACTGGACTGGATTTATACGACAGTACCACTGGATTTATACGGCAGTACCACTGGACATATACGGTAGTATCACTGGACTTATGGCAGCACAAGACACCACCATTGGACTGATGCAGCACAAGACAGCACCACTGGACTGGACTTATATGGCAGTACCCCTGGACTTATACGGCAGTACCACTGGACTTATACGGCAGTATCACTGGAATTATACGGCAGTATCACTGGAATTATACGGCAGTACCACTGGACTGGATTTATACGGCAGTATCACTGGACTTATACGGCAGTACCATTGGACTGGATTTATACGGCAGTACCACTGGACTTATACGGCAGTACTACTGGACTTATACAGCAGTATCACTGGACTGGATTTATATGGCAGTACCAATGGATTTATACGACAGTACCACTGGACATATACGGCAGTATCACTGGACTGGATTTATACGACAGTACCACTGGATTTATACGGCAGTACCACTGGACATATACGGTAGTATCACTGGACTTATACGGCAGTACCACTGGACAGATACGGCAGTATCACTGGACATATACGGCAGTATCACTGGACTTATACGGCAGTACCACTGGACATATACGGCAGTATCACTGGAATTATATGTCAGTACCCCTAGATTTATACGGCAGTACCCCAAGACTTATACGGCAGTTCCCCAAGACTTATATGGCAGTACCCCTGAACTTATACAGCTGCACCACTGTACTGGACTTATACGGCAGTACCCCAAGACCTATACAACAGTATCCCTAGACTTATACAGCAGTACCCCTAGACTTACACAGCTGCACCACTGTACTGGACTTATATGGCAGTCCCCCAAGACTTATACGGCAGTACCCCTGAACTTATACAGCTTCACCATTGTACTGGACTTATACGTCAGTACCCCAAGACTTATACGGCAGTACCCCTGAACTTATACAGCTGCTCCACTGTAATGGACTTATACGGCAGTACTCCTGGGCTTATACGTCAGTACCCCTGAACTTATACAGCTGCCCCACTGTACTGGACTTATACGGCAGTACCCCTGAACTTATACAGCTGCCCCACTGTACTGGACTTATACGGCAGTACCCCTGGACTTATACGGCAGCACAGGGACACCACTACTGTACTGATGCAGGACAACACAGCACCACTGCAATGGACTGGACTTATTCAGCAGCACTGGACACATGGCAGCAGAGGACACCACCACTGTGACTGGACTGATGCAGCATAAGACACTACACTGAACTGTGCAGCACAAGACAGCACTGGAGTCGCCACCCCACTTTCCCGCCCACAAAGACACTGAGGACGGAGACACGTCCTCTCGCTACACTCTCCAATTCCGGAGTAAAATGGCGGCGAAGCGCGGCTCCTTATATGGAATCCAAAACCCGCGAGAATCCGCCAGCGGGATGATCACATTTTGCCTCGTTCTGGTTTCCGAGTCTGGCGGGAAAACCCGAGCCGTGCTCGAATCCGGGCTCGGGTATTGATGTCCGTTTGGGTTCGGTTCTCAGGGAATCTCATCTCTAATAAAAATACTGAAAATAAAAGTACACTTTTAAATAAGCAAAAAGGGTGTCACTAAATTGTGGAATATTTGATAATAAAATTTTTATTTTTATTTTTTGGGTTCACACGGAACTATTTTTAACTTCTGTTTTTCCTTTATATATAAAGTGTATTAATATTTGAGAGGAGAATTTGTATACATTGTGTAAAGCACGGTGTTACACAAAGGTCACCTACCATTTATTTACAATATGGCAGAACAATGTGGACAGTGACGCGGAAAACAAAGGAACGAGAAGAACAAATATACAACACTCAAGCACACATTTTTGTTCCATTAAGGGTGACATTGTATTAATGGGAACTAAAGCAAAAAAAAAAACACTTTGGTTTCACATAATTTTCTTCAGATGTTTGAGTTTGTTAAAACCCTCATGGTCAGAATACATACAGGATAAAGGGACTGATGGGACAATCAGGTCCTGGCCTCTTTAACAAGCCACCAAATTAGATATGAGCAGTGTAAGAAGATATTTTTCCTGGCAAAGTATAATCACCGCCAGCTGCATTTAATAGTCCCTGCCCATAAGTCCGCACTATCCATCTTACTCTTAAACACCTACTATAGCCCACTAGCAGTACATTAAAGGTCACACTTCATTACAGCCTATTATTATTATTATTATTATTATTGGTGCCTTACCAACTGTGCCAATCCACTAGCCCATAGACAAACGCAGGGTGGGGGTGAGGGGAGGTTTCCAGTTGCCTGGAAAACACCACTTCATACCTTCCAACTTTTTCAAATTACAAAGAAGGACCCTGGCACGCAAAGCGCGCACGCACAAGATGGGAGCGTGGTCTATGTGAAATGGGCATGGCTTCGCGTCACAGCCGCGATCACGAAAGTAGCGGATCTTGCCACGGGCAAGCAGGACTTTTGCCCGGGGCGCCGCCTTCCGGAGGGCGCAGGGCGCCATCCGGAGGGCGCCGCACCAGGGCAAGATCCGCTGCTGCTGTGTGCCCCCCGCTGCCCGCTGCCCCCCCGCTGCCGCTGTGGAGAGGTCCTTTACTGTGCGGTGCGCGATGACGTCATCGTGCACCGCACATCATTTCAGTCTGTACAGGGGACGTAAATGACCACGCCCCCTGTACGAAGCCATGCCCGGGGCGCACAGAGCGCCAGAACCGGCCCTGGATCGCGAGTCACTCCCCCTTTTACCATTACTGAGAGGGCATGCACAGCACTCTGTGAGCTGCTGGCATGCTCCCTCTTCCTCTGTCACAGAGCAGCAGTGACAGGAGCCTCCCAACTGCCCCCCCCCTCCCCCCCACCGTGGGACACTGCGGCCTGCGGGTGGGGCAGCGGGACAGTCCCAAAAAACAGGACTGTCCCGCGAAAATCGGGACAGTTAGTAGGTATGCCACTTTCCTTTGCAGTGTGGGGAATTCCAGGTTTAGGATTTGGGAGTCCTTCTGAACATGTGTCAAGTGACACACATGCTACGGGGGTGCTGGGAGTGGTCCGGTTGGATCCCTCTCAGAGGGCAATGCGAATAGAATCCCATAGACTGCTATTAGGTAACACCATCTAAAGATGTAAAGATGGCATTACCCACCGGGTCCAAGCTCTGGAATCTATTGCATTCTGGAGCTTGGTGCATATGTGGTAAGTGGCCAAACCTCCAAACACGGCATTTCCTGAGGTTTGACAGCAAAATCCAGTTTGATGCATCCCACCCTTAGGCGGGATTTACTAAAGGAAAAATGAGGTAAAATCCATTCTGGGTTTTTACTGCATTTTCAAATGTACACGAAGACCCGTCTGGCCGCTTATCGATGCAGAGATTATCGCCAACTTCTTTATGGGGCTACCCTATAGAAGCCTATGGACTTCTTACCGCATCCCGCCGCCTCCGCCACTCACGCCGTCCGCACAGCCCTGACTAGAGCTGCAAGCAGCCTCCCCGTCGCAGTCCTGGATCCCAGCCTCCTCCTGCCCCAGGAACCCAGACAGCTGTACTTCCGGCTGTAGGGAGGAAGAGGAGGAGCCCGGGACTGACTACAGACGTCACCTCCCGGGGCTGGGAGGTGACAGAGACTGCAGCAAACCCTCGCACTCTGCGGCGCAGGTAACGCACTGGGCAGCCCTTACCAAATTGCGATACTAATCTCATATCAATGCGGAATGTGGCGGAATGTTCCCGCCGTCTTAGTATATCCCACCCTTAAGGAGACATTGGGACTTATAGTATAGCAGGTGTACACACACGCACACTACTAGCCACACCTGTACAGCACTGGTCACACCTCCTCCATCTCCGTCACAGTAGGTCCTTGATCATGTTCAGTCACAGGCCCATCTTATTTAGCGATGTACATATTCCACACTGCAGAGTACCTCACTGTACATCGGTACATGAATGCATGGCTGACAAGTGTTGTACGCTGGGTGTGTGCTACTAGCTCATGTTAATAAATAGTAGAGTCAGGGGCTGGCTGGGCAGGGGGGCAATTTAAGTGCTCCAGGGCCATTTTTTAATTGCATTCCCTGTGAAAAGCTGGGCCACTGACTTGCTTGAGTCTGCCCCCCAGGCTGAAAGTTGCCAGCCAGCCCCCGAGTAGAGTGCAGGTGCGTTACAGTCTAGGCCAGTTGGTTCCAAACTTTTTTGAATCACGGCGCCATAGAATATCAGAATTTTTTTCACGGCACCCCTAAGCCAAAAATTTCTTATTGAGAAATTTAGAAATAAATATTACATTAAGTAGATCGCATTTATATGTCATCCTTACGGTCAGTTGTGTGGTGAGGGACAAGATTTGCTTCTGTTTGGCCACATATTTTATGACTGGCAGCCACCAGCACTGGTTTTGCCTATTATATTGACCATGAATAATTTGAATTGGTCCTGGACCACCAACCCAGGGCACCCCTGCAAGTGTCCCGAGGCACCCCAGGGAGCCACGGCACACAGTTTGGGAACCTCCGGTCTAGGCTAATACTGACTGTAGGACTCCGCAGAAAAGAGACAAATAAACACTGATGTCTATCTTTTCACGTTCATGTCTGATTATCCACCCACTCCAGGACATCCTTTACAGTACCCCACATCTCCTAATGTTCTAGTTATCCAGCATGATAGCACCAGGGCTAGAGTTCAATAATACGGGGATAATTTTACAACAACATCGTTAAAGCCCCCTCTTCCTCCGCATCAGAGAAAGTGTGTTCAGGGGGCCTGGAACTCATTACAGACCCTCACACATGTTTGTGAATAGAGTCTGTGACACTGTACATTAGGGATGGTGACACAGCAACGTCACACCTGTCTTCCCATGGCCCTGCTGACCTGAGAGCAGGTCACGTCCCCAGCTCTCTGCATGTGTTCCTTACAGCAGTGATACCTCTACCACCGTCTCCATCCTCTCTGCCGCCGCCAGCTGCCCCGCTTTCCAAAGTATTCCACCAATTTAACCCTTTCCTGTGTCACCAGGGTCCTGGGAGTCTCATTATTGTGACACTTCCCAGCAGAGAAAAGGTTAAAAGATGGCTTCATGGACCAGTGGGGTGGTCTTGGCTTGGTTGAAATTAGCTAAATCTGAATAGAACCATTTTCATTCTTATTTGATCCTTGGCCACCTACTGGGATATTCAATTTGCCCCGAAGAGACATCGGGAGTAAAAACAGTGAAAGGAAAAACGATTATGTATACATGGGTGTAGATTATGGGGTTGACCTCACTTAGGTCGACCATTATTGGTCGATAGTGACAAGGGCGACACTTCAAATAGGTCGACATGATCATTAGGTCGACATGAACAAGATCGACATGGAAAAATGTTGACATTTTTTCTTTTAGATTTGGTGTAGTTTTCTTCATAAAGTGACCGGGAACCCCAATTAGTGCACCATGTCCCCTCGCTCGCCATGCTTCGGGTTACTAGGTTACTATTCCCAATCATAGTCCATGTGGATCGTAAAGTATGAAAAAGGTTTAAAAAAATGCGAAAAACTCATGTCGACCTTTTCCATGTCGACCTAGTACATGCCGACCTAGTGACCATATCGACCTAATGCATGGCGACCAATAGTGGTCAACCTAATGACTGTTGACCTTAAGTGTGGTCGACCTAAAGACCAGATACCGTATACATTGGGGTAAATTTACTAAGATTCGTAAGTCTCCCGATTTGGTGGGAGAATAATCACGAATGACATCGAAAGTGTAAAACTGCAACTTTTTGAATTTGTTACGATGGATTTACTAAGCTGCCGTATTTAGCCTTTTCGGGTTTTCCGATGTCGATGTCATTCGTTTTTTTTTTCAGTTTTTTACGGCAGTGATTAGCAAAACACTGCCGACTTTTTTACAATGAATCTCGGCCGGATCTGTGTGATCCGTGCTGGGGTTCATTTTTTTTTTTAAATTAAACACTGTAAAATCCTTAAAAAAAATTGCGTGGGGTCCCCCCTCCTAAGCATAACCAGCCTCGGGCTCTTTGAGCCGATCCTGGTTGCAGAAATATGGGTAAAAAAATGACAGGGGTTCCCCCATATTTAAGCAACCAGCATCGGGCTCTGCGCCTGGTCCTGGCTCCAAAAATACGGGGGACAAAAAGAGTAGGGGTCCCCCGTATTTTTAAAACCAGCACCGGGCTCCACTAGCTGGACAGATAATGCCACAGCCGGGGGTCACTTTGATATAGTGCCCTGCGGCCGTGGCATCAAAAATCCAACTAGTCACCCCTGGCCGGGGTACCCTGGGGGAGTGGGGACCCCTTCAATCAAGGGGTCCCCCCCAGCCACCCAAGGGCCAGGGGTGAAGCCCGAGGCTGCCCCCCCCCCATCCAATGGGCTGCGGATGGGGAGGCTGATAGCCTTTTGTGATAATGAAAAGATATTGTTTTTAGTAGCAGTACTACAAGGCCCAGCAAGCCTCCCCCGCATGCTGGTACTTGGAGAACCACAAGTACCAGCATGCGACGGAAAAACGGGCCCGCTGGTACCTGTAGTACTACTACTAAAAAAATAACCAAAAAAAGACAAGACACACACACCGTGAAAGTAAAGATTTATTACATACATGCACACAAACATACATACATACTTACCTTATGTTCACACGCAGGTCGGTCCTCTTCTCCAGTAGAATCCAAGGGGTACCTGTTGAATAAATTCTACTCACCAGATCGCGGGTCCCAGGGTCCTCGGGGCATCCATTTGTAATCCACGTACTTGCATAAAATAAGAAAACGGAAAGCCGAGCCACGAACTGAAAGGGGCCCCATGTTTTCACATGGGCCCCCTTTCCCCGAATGCCAGAAACCCACTCTGACTGATGTCTAAGTGGGTTTCTTCAGCCAATCAGGGAGCGCCACGTTGTAGCACTCTCCTGATCGGCTGTGTGCTCCTGTACTGTCTGACAGGCGGCACACGGCAGTGTTACAATGTAGCGCCTATGCGCTCCATTGTAACCAATGGTGGGAACTTTCTGCTCAGCGGTGACGTCACTTTAGGTCAACCGCAGGGCAGAAAGTTCCCACCATTGGTTACAATGGAGCGCATAGGCGCTACATTGTAACACTGCCGTGTGCCGCCTGTCACTCAGTACAGGAGCACACAGCCTATCAGGAGAGTGCTACAACGTGGCGCTCCCTGATTGGCTGAAGAAACCCACTTAGACATCAGCCTCTTACCGCAGCGATGTTGATCGCATATGTACTAACATATGCGATCAATATCGCAATGCGGTGACGGAGGCCCCCCGTAGGACCTCCGGTTGCGTTGCTAGGGGGAGGAGGAGATTACCTTTCCGGGTCCAGGGCAGCCTGGAGGAAGGTAAGCCGGGGGGGAGGGGGGTCGGTGTCTGCGGCGGTGTCGGCGGGTTGCGGCGGATGGCGATAAGAAGCCCATAGGCTTCTATAGAATATCGCCATCCAGAGATGGCGATACCCTGGACGACGAAAACACAGCGGTAGGGTCTTAGTAAATTTGAAAATGCGGTAAAACCCCCGTTTTCAGGGGGTTTACCGCCTTTTTCCTTTAGTACATACCGCCCTGGATCTGTTAATGATGGCAAAAGGTCAGAGATACCATTGCCTCTTGCCTGACTCATCAGAGACTCGCATAATAAAAACAAACACATTAATAATAATAATGAACAAATAAATAAATTCATACGTACAATTAATACATTTTAAAAGAAGCTAAAGAAAAGCTAATTAAAATAAGTGTAAAAAGAGTATTTAATAGGGTTGTATCACTGTTCCTCTGCTATTGAGATTACCGTATCTGTACTCAGAATTTACTTTTACGGGTGGTCTCCAGTATGCCGGCTGTCGGGATCCCGGCGCACAGTATACCGGCGCCGGAATCCCGACAGCCGGCATACCGACACTTATTCTCCCTCGTGGGGGTCCACGACCCCGCTGGAGGGAGAAAAAAATAGCGTGCACCGCCCCCGCAGCGTGGCGAGCGCAGCGAGCCTGCAAGGGGCTCATTTGCGCTCGCCACACTGTCGGTAAGCCGGCTGTCGGGCTCCCGGCGCCGGTATGCTGGTCGCCGGGAGCCCGACCGCCGGCATACCATACCACACCCTACTTTTACAACTGTATAAAAATAGTACACCTGTGTCACATCCCCACCAATCTACTCCTCCAGTGATACTATCATAATGGTCAAATGCGGAAAATTAGGCTAGGTCCCCCTCCCCCCCAACCATAGCCAAATCTGCCCATGTCATGAGGCCACATACTGTACCTGACCCATGAAATGCAGGACCTTGCTAATTGTGACCTGTGCTTCCCTTGCATTCCACTGGACTGAGTCTAGACAAAGGAGAGACTGCCCAGGGCCTGATCTAAACCTTTAGCTAATGTAATTGTATAGTAAGATTGCACCAGACAAATCTGACCTTCTGTGTACAAAGGTCCTCTATGAGCTTGGCTGTCATTGTCAGACGTAGGGGAGTATTCAATTATTGGATCCAACACTTCAGTATTCTATTGCGGGTCGTTTCCCCTCTGATTCTGACCATTCATTTTCACTCTCTCTTATGGGCAAAAATGAATGGTTGAAAACGGACCCGTTTTCGACCGCGGCGGGGTCGAAAACACAAGGATGAGCAGAGATTCCGCTCATCCATGTGTTTTTCAACATTTTGAAATTTTCGACAGGGCGGTCATTGTTAATTAAAAAAAAAATGTTAAGGGTATTTTTATTCTTAACATGAGTAAGGGTCAGTTAGAGTAAGGGTCATTTATGGGGATGCAACTTCTCTACTAGTAGCATTGAGGGTACATGTAAAAATTCACTTCAAAACTCCAACCTAACGCGGAACCAGGGCCGCCATCAGCAGGGGACTGTCAGGACGTGAGTCCCGGGCACAGTCAGAGAAGGGAAGGGAACCCACCTCTGGCTCCTACCATCAGGGTCCCCAATTAATGGCTAAGCTTGCTGAGCCCGGCCTGACCTTTCCCTCGCGCTACAGCCCAACTGTCAGACTGCGGCTAACTCCGGCCCACAAGACCCATGATTCCTGAAGCTCTTCCCTCGGCAAGGGAACATCATGCCTCTGGCGGCACAGACTGCTTTTCATACTCATGGCTCCTCCTTGTGCCAGGCATTCTCCTGCAGCCTCGAGTGAGGGGAGGAGGCAGAGGTCCCAGGGGCACAGTGAACAGGGAACCCAGGAGGAAGAATTAGTTCTCACCCGGTTGCGGAGTGAGGGCAGCGGGCCACAGTTGGGCATGTATAGGAGAGAGAGAAGGGAAAGCTGCTCAGAGCCGCGGATGCTGGGGGAGAGGCGTGCAATTCGGCAGCATATGTCTTGTACAGCTAGAGTCTACCTATATATCATCATGCTATTATACACTACACTATGTAGAATGATGCGGGGGGGTGAGGTGTGCACCAGTTTACATGGAGGATTCTGAGATCTGGGAAGTATGTGAGGCTCTGATTAGTATCACAAATTCCATAAACATGCAAAACACTGCATTCACATAGTGGAACATTTTTGGGGGGAGTCGGGTGCAGCCTTCAGTCATCGGGACATAGGCTATGATAATGTTGAT
This sequence comes from Pseudophryne corroboree, assembly GCF_028390025.1. NCBI lineage: Eukaryota > Metazoa > Chordata > Amphibia > Anura > Myobatrachidae > Pseudophryne > Pseudophryne corroboree. The sequence continues at coordinate 61,398,824 of NC_086450.1, read as the reverse complement.
GTTAGGATAACCGTCTTTTATTTATCAAAAGTTTTTGTTATTGTCACTTGATCCTTAAAATGTGATCAGGTGTATCTTGCAGACCACCCTTTTTGTTGAATATACTCCTTAGCGAGCGCAGTCCCCCCCCCCCCTCCCCCCCTTCCTTACAAATATGATAAGATCCCATACCCCGGTGATTAGTAAGAACTTAGTAAAGTGATACAGTAACCACAGAGGCGGATTCGTACCTGTGCATGCCTGGTCCTCACACCTGTGCAGTGTAGCAGTGGGCATCTCGCTCAGGTACAGGCCACCTGGGAAGGATCGCAAAATTCCTGTCGGACTGTTCCTTAGGGGTAAGTGGGTAATGGATGTAATTACCTTATGCAGACAAGCTCCGAAAACTTTTGGTTTTCGGCTTGTTAAATTGCACTACTGCAACGCTCCATACATTGTATAGGGACTGGTGTGCTGCGATTTGTGTGCCAAATGGATGTATTTTGTATGGAAAAGACAACCGCAAAGATCTTTATGTACAGTTGTCTATGTGCTTCTTCTTTGTAGAGCGTAATATACACATATTTGTACAGACATCTATGTGTAAATATGCTTAGAGAGGCAGAATGAGGGAGGAAGGGGGGGGGGGGGGGGGGCAAGCTTAGCCCTAGTAAAATAAGGAAAGTCTCTCTGCTTGGTTCGAGTTACTGGCTCTGGGCCGGGTACTTGCGGTGGGGCTCCTGTAATAAGCAATCCTTTCATCGTTAATATATTATTTTGATATCAAACCTTGGGATTGTAAACGAGAAAGAAAAAAGAGGACCCCCAGGCTCCTGCCGCTGGATCTAACTGAACAATAAAGGGATTAAGCAGCATAATGGGGGTAATTCCAAGTTGATCGCAGCAGGAATTTTATTTGCAGTTGGGCAAAACCAGGGTGGTCATTCCGAGTTGTTCGCTCATTATTTTTTTTCCGCAACGGAGCGATTAGTCGCTAATGCGCATGCGCAATGTCCGCAGTGCGACTGCGCCAAGTAAATTTGCTATGCAGTTAGGTATTTTAGTCATGGCATTACAATGTTTTTTCTTCGTTCTGGTGATCGTAATGTGATTGACAGGAAGTGGGTGTTTCTGGGCGGAAACTGGCCGTTTTATGGGAGTGTGTGAAAAAACGCTACCGTTTCTGGAAAAAACGCAGGAGTGGCTGGAGAAACGGAGAAGTGTCTGGGCGAACGCTGGGTGTGTTTGTGACGTCAAACCAGGAACGAAACTGACTGAACTGATCGCAGATGCCGAGTAAGTTTGGAGCTACTCAGAAACTGCTAAGAAGTGTCTATTCGCAATTCTGCTAATCTTTCGTTCGCAATTTTGATAAGCTAAGATTCACTCCCAGTAGGCGGCAGCTTAGCGTGTGCAATGCTGCTAAAAGCAGCTTGCGAGCGAACAACTCGGAATGAGGGCCCATGTGCACTGCAGGGGGGGCAGATATAACATTTGCAGAGAGAGTTAGATTTGGGTGGGTTATTTTGTTTCTGTGCAGGGTAAATACTGGCTGCTTTATTTTTACACTGCAAATTAGATTGCAGATTGAGCTCACCACACCCAAATCTCTCTCTCTCTGCACATGTTATATCTGCCTCCCCTGCAGTGCACATTGACAGAAAGCGGGCGTTTGTGGGTGGTAACTGTCCGTTTTGTGGGAGTGTTAGGAAAAACGCAGGCGTTCCCAAGCTTTTTCAGGGAGGGTGTGTGATGTCATCTCCGACCTGTTTGTATCACACTGTAGGAGTAGGTCCTGGGCTACGCACAGAATCATTAGATGGTGAGTGAGTTGTGAACGAATTTGCAGCTGGCCGGCGTTTGCACAGCTTTTTGCACGGCGAACGCAGACTTGCACGGGGTGATTTTCCCTCTGTCTGGGCGGCGACTATCCGATCGCCGCCCTCTGCAAATTCGTAGAGGTGCGATCAGGTCTTGCGCTGCCGTGGAGCGGATGCTGTTGGGTTACAGAATCTAGGCCAGCCATACATTCCTCCTTGTTCTATAACACATTAGACTATATACATATTAGACAGGGTGGATCACAGCAGACACTGCCTGTGTTTGACAGCAGGCCTTAGAGCAGCATAGATAACATCTTGTTTGGTTCATCAATTAGCAGTGTTTGGGTTAAGAGCAGGCCCCCAGTGGTCTCTACTTCTGCTCCAAGCATCTAGTATTGCAATCTGTCAGGATCACAAAAGCCATGATTTATAACCATGGGGATCCAGTGCAAGAACTCACTCTCCCTTTCCCTGATATTGTATCTGATATCTGACAGGGGCCCTTGGAGTTTTAACACCTGCAATACAAAGCACTTGCTTAACACACACACACACTGCCAGGGACGAAATGACTTTCTCCTCTGGCTATGCTACAGACAGGCTGGAGGATGAGAGCAGGACAGCCAAGTTCATAAACAGCCATGTGAGATAGGAGTGATCCAGATCCGATTCCTGGAATCTGGAGACTGACAGCAATAAACAATACACTCTCAAATAAATGCATGAGCTTTTACCAGTGAAGTAGATCAGTACCAAAATATATACATAGGGGGAGATGTACTAAGCTTTTTGGAGAGAGATAAATACTCGCCAATCAGCTCCGTACTGCTAATTTTCAAACACAGGGCGGGATGTATTAAAATATATCGCCGCCCACCGCAGCAATGCTAATCACAAATGTACTAACATATGCGATTAACATTGCAATGCGGTGACAGAGGCCCCCGCAATACCTGAGAGAAGGTGTGCGGGGAGTCTCCATCATCTCTCAGGGGTCTCTGTAACCTCACAGCCTCGGGAGGTGACGCCACCAGTCAGTCCTGGGCTCCTCCTCCCTGCAGCTGGAATTAGCTCTGGCTGCGTTGCTGAGGGAGGAGGAGTTTGGGTTGCGGGACCAGAGCTGCCTGCACAGAGGTATGACGTAGGGGTTGGCATGGGGCGGCACAGGGTGGCAGGATGCGGTAAGAAGCCCATAGGCTTCTATGGGGTATCGCCATAAAAAGATTGCAATGCCTTGGGCGTCGAAAACCTGGCAGATAGTACATATGAAAATGCAGTAAAACCCCCGAAAAGGGGGGTTTTGCCGCATTTTCTCTTTAGTACATCCCGCCCACAGCCTGTAACATAGCAGTAAGTAGTTGATTGGCTCGTACTTTATCGCCCTCCTCTATCTGGCATCTATTCATGAAGCAGTGAAAAATGTGGAGAAGTGAGCCAGTTGAGAAGTTGCCCATGGCAACCAATCAGCTGCTACATATCATTTTATAGAATGCACTTTATAAATGTAACCTCAACACTGATTGGTTGCCAATGCCATGGGCAAATTCTCCACTGGCTCACTTCTCCACTCTTTTCACTGCTTCATGAATAGACCCTATGGGGGTAATTCCAAGTTGATCGCAGCAGGATATTTTGTAGCAGTTGGGCAAAACCATGTGCACTGCAGGGGAGGCAGATATAACATGTGCAGAGAGAGTTAGATTTGGGTGGGTTATTTTGTTTCTGTGCAGGGTAAATACTGGCTGCTTTATTTTTACACTGCAAATTAGATTGCAGATTGAACTCACCACACCCAAATCTATCTCTCTCTGCACATGTTATATCTGCCTCCCCTGCAGTGCACATGGTTTTGCCCAACTGCTAAAAAATTTCCTGCTGCGATCAACTTGGAATTACCCCCTATATGTCTCCAAGATTTGATACACCTTACCCCCTAGTATTTTCTATTTTGAGCTGTCATTTTCCCTCTGTTGCCTACAGGTTTTACATAATGCATGTACTAGGGCCTAGCTGAAAGCTACACTACTTCATACTTGGCTACTCTTGCAGATTTTTCAGGATACTTCAACATTTTTGGGAGCACTCCCAAATTCCCGGGAGAATAGTCCATGCTCCAGGGGGCTCAGCAACATGGCAAATATCTTTATTGGGGCGCCACCACTGCACAATATCAAAGTTCATAGTAATGTACAACAGGGGCAGGCAATGTTAATGCGATTTCTGCCCTCCCCACCAACCCACCTGGACCTGCCCTCTGAGATTTCCCAGGGGGAGGGCAAGAGAACAGTCGCATGTTTGCTTTAATTACAAATATCTATGAATAATTGCAGAAACAAAAGAAAGTTATATGGGCCCGATTCAGCATGGGTTGTAGCTGTGCGAAATATCCCACACGTACAAGACTTTACTCCAACATGCGGGGGGACACCCAGCATCGAGCAAGTCCACCCAGCATGCCAGGTCCTGCCCCACACCCTCACGCAAACATGCGAGCGCATCGCAAGCTGCGAAGGCAGACGGCATCTTTTGGATCGCTGCAGCAGCGTGTGACATCACGCAGCCACAGTGACCCGCACCAGCAACGGTCCAGACACGACTCCGTTGTCCGGACCGCGTCTCTTAAACGGAGAGTTGACACCCACAAAACATGGCGTCGACGCCCCATTCCCACCTTCCTCCAGGTCTTAGACTGTGTTCTGAAGACAACGCAGTTTAAGACCTCACTCCATTGCGATTTCAGCAGATCAGCGGGTCATACTGAATTAGCCCCTATATACGGTCGGTAATAGAATTTAAATGTTAGTACATATCCATCTGTAAAGCCCAAATAAATTGACAATAAATAAATAAATAATACCTATTACAATGAGTCAATTTGGAGAGGTAGATGAGCATTCACAATCTGATGAAATGTGTACTAAGAACCTAAAGTATATTCCAGATAGTTTACTTTATATGTATTATAATACAGTGTTTAATGTTGTAATTAGCATGGCTTTAGTGTGTCGAGTGTGTCTGTTATATGGAACACACAAGCCTAGAACTTACAGTCAATATGAATATGATATATATGAATATACCCCACAAGCTCTTTCTGTATACTAGATATATTACATTTTTATGACCCAGTAAAACATTCATTTTGACGACAATGAAAGATGCAATTAATCCAGGTTACAGTTCAATGCTTGGCCAAATGCTGTTTAGCCAGATTCAGTCCGGCAATTCATGCAGAATTTGGCCGATGCAATCCCAATTTCATTTCCCTCAGATTCTACTGCAAAGAACAACATACAGTATAGTTACTACTTCCAGGAATAATAATATCACAGCTAAGTGTTATCGCTGAGGCTGCTCCTGGTAGGTGTAATGTGCACATTAAGGCATAGTTGCTACCCTCCCTCATTCTGCAGGAGACTCCCTGAAATAGCAGCAATCTCCCTGTCTCCCTGAATAGTCCAGCAATCTCCCTGATTGTACCTTACCCCCATTATATAGCTGTTACATTCTTGGGGGAACAATAGATCTGAGATATATTCATTCAAATGGGATCATCAGTGCCATACCCCTGTATTGGTTTTGGTTATAAGGCACAAGGATCCCTATGGCTACATGCATTTTAAATAAGGTTTTTCATGGCCACTTGCAGTATATGTGTATACAGTATACAAACTTTGGGGCTCATTTACATTTGGATGTAAGCAATTTTCATGACACGCCTCTCAGATGTAGCAGTACACGTCCGCACTGATAGGTGTTACTTTCACAATCTCCCTGAAATATTTTTTAAAAAGTAGGCAAGTATGATGTATCCTGAAACAGAGGCTAGAAACTGGTGACACAGGTGACAACACATCAATGATAAGAACGGCTAAACATCTTAGTGATATTTGGTGGACCCCTTTCTTTGAAAGTAAAGCATTCATAACCTAGAACCAGAAATAACGACACTGAGACTTGAATTTTGGCAGAAAATTGCTAGCTATTTATTTGTCCCTATCCATTAGGAAACCTGTAATAAAGAAATTAATTTAATATGCCGCTCCAGCTGGCATATGGTGGCGGCCCAAAAGAACGGCTCAATTAATCTGAATTAACTTTAAATAACTAACCCTATAAATTTACTAAAACTTACTATAAACCGGTAATAGGTGACAACTCAACCCCCACAGTGACTACCCACCGCTCCTGGGTGCCCTGCCGCTGCCTTCCCGGACGGGTGGTCAAGCGGCCATAAGTCGATGGAGGTGAGTGCACCTAAACCACAACAAACTGTAAAAACACTACAGTTTTTCCTACAATACAAAACTGCCGTTCTTTTCCGCCAATAAATAGCCAACGAAAACAGCCAACAACTTAAAGCCAAAGCCCACGTGCCACAAATTCTTAATACCAGGGCGGGAGGGTGGGAAAGCAAATCACCAAGAGACTTAAGATGGCCTCTCCTTCCCTATATATAGCAAACCCTCCCCCTAAAATAGGCTGTACTTTCCTCACAGCTAGGTCCACCCCTCCCCAGATGTTTAACTCTTTCCTCTCCTGTGCAGTCAATACTCTCTCCTAAACATCTTAGTGATATTTGGTGGACCCCTTTCTTTGAAAGTAAAGCATTCATAACCTAGAACCAGAAATAACGACACTGAGACTTGAATTTTGGCAGAAAATTGCTAGCTATTTATTTGTCCCTATCCATTAGGAAACCTGTAATAAAGAAATTAATTTAATATGCCGCTCCAGCTGGCATATGGTGGCGGCCCAAAAGAACGGCTCAATTAATCTGAATTAACTTTAAATAACTAACCCTATAAATTTACTAAAACTTACTATAAACCGGTAATAGGTGACAACTCAACCCCCACAGTGACTACCCACCGCTCCTGGGTGCCCTGCCGCTGCCTTCCCGGACGGGTGGTCAAGCGGCCATAAGTCGATGGAGGTGAGTGCACCTAAACCACAACAAACTGTAAAAACACTACAGTTTTTCCTACAATACAAAACTGCCGTTCTTTTCCGCCAACAGCGAAAGACTCATCCCCAAAGTCTTTCGCACCGCCACCATAAACCTACCCTAACTCCTGCAAAGCGAAACCTAGATCCTCCAGAAAAAACATCATCCCCTCATTGGATAGATGTACTCCATCGCGCCGGAAAAGGTGGCTGTCTCTGAACCGTATCCTCGGGTGGCGAACCACCCTCCCACCGTGGGACAGCACCCACTTTGCCACCGCTCCGTTCACCTTTTTCCGGGCCTCATCAATCTGGCGACCATCTGCCACACCCCTCCAACACAATCTTGGCACCATCATGGAAAAAACCAACACACAATTGGTCCATGCCGCGGTCACACTTGCCAGATCCTGTATCATGGCCCACCGCAGATCCAAGGATGTCCTCTTCCCCAGGTCGTTGCCACCTAGATGGACAACCAAAACCCTAGGGACTCCATGCTTGCTGGCCTGACTCACTAACCTACTCCTCAGCTCACCCCACATCATTCCTCGCCAGCCAAGCCATCTGACACCCTGTGTTCCTAGCAATGCCTGAGACCCTTCCGAGGCCACAAACCTGGCCGCCCAGTAAATGTAAGAGTGGCCAACCACCCAAATGGGCAAATAGTCTTCGAACCATCCTGAAGGGAAAAAGAGGGGTAGAATTGATTACTAAGAGGCTTATTAATTGTTTATACTGAAGGATCTGCCAAAAAAGAAAACTTTAGATCTCGCCATTGCAGCAGTCACGGCCTAGCCGCCTGCACCATGTTCCGTTGCCAATTTAAAGCGCAATTAAAGACACAAAGGGGAAAGATCAAATAAAACAAACGAAATAAAAAGGGGGGGGGGAGGGGGGGTATAAAATGGGAAACACATGTAATAACTCAGCTGGAGGTGAAACGTAAAGACCTGCTGAGGGACTCTGATTAGACCAAATTAGCCGAATTATAGATTAGAATTCAGTCCGTCAAGTCAGGCAAAAAATCGCAAATAACTCCAGACCCCCGCTGCCGACTCATGCCAGCAACGGCGAGTAGCTAATCCCTGAGTAGGATAAAAAAGGGGGAACACCAACAGACGCACAACACCATAACATCACAGAACTGGAACAACGTAATACATTGCCATTTAAACAAAGCACCAAGCGCAAACCGACCTCTCATGTGACGGGGCGAATATATCGTCTGTAACTTGACGACTTCCATCGCCCCACCGCTTGGATTTCAGTTCTGGAGCAACCCGCCGCAGCAGCCGACGTCGCTGCGCCTATGCGAAAGGAATGGGTACCGAAAGCAGTGGGTGGAAGGCCCAAGCCCGCCAGACAACGACTCAGCATCCAACGAAACTGGTATTTCGTGACTGGCAGCCCATCGTAATGCAACAGCCAAGACCCCTTCTTAACGGGTCGCACCACCACATATTGCCTTGCCAGACCAACTGGGCAAACGCTCTCCTCTAGCGCTGGAACCATTGTAACCCAGCGCCCTCTCCCCACTTGATCCGTCTTGGAGCGTCGCAACCTGCACAGCAAGGACCTCTCACCCACTACCACGTCCCCGACCAGCATGCGCGAATCTGCTCTCTTGGAAGGCGCTACCAACTCAGAAACTCGAAAGGCCCCGTGGTAAGCCATTGAGAACGCCAAACTAAACAAGAGCTTCTCAAACCTGGACGACGCGACTCGCCCTACCGCCTCGATGACGGCTGGCAGCAAAGCCGCATCGATGGGCCGCCTCCTATCCGGTGGCGACGGCGCAACTCGCGCCCACCCTTTCATTGCCTTCCGCAGAACCTCGCTTTTCGTTACGTCAGGGACGCCTCGCAGCTTGCAGAAAAATGAGATGCCTGCCAAATACCGCGATACCACTGCTCGTGACCTACCGGAGACGTAAAGCTGCCACATAAAAGAAAGCATTAGCCGATGCCTACTCTTACCTTGATGCTGACGCCCTTGGACAAACTCCTCCCATTCACTCCAAGCTTGTTCGTAAGCCTTGAGCGTGGACGGCGCGATCGACCGCAACGCTAGACCCTCCAGTCCGGCCCGATCACCTGCCAAACATAACCAGGACAGTGAAAACCTTGAACTTCGGCCTCAGGTGCCAAATCCCAAAATCTCTCCCACTGTCCACGCGACAACGCGTCTGCGATTCCGTTTTCCAAACCGGGCACGTGTTTCGCCCGGAACCATAGGTTCCTACGCAAGCACGTCAACAGCAATTGTCCGAGCACCCGCAGCACCACTAGCGATTTCGCCCTCTGGTTGTTAATCGCATGCACCACGCCCAGATTATCCCACCTGAACACTATGCTGCGGTTAGCCAACCGATCGCCCCAAACTTCCAACGCTACCATAATGGGAAAAAGCTCCAGCAGCACCAGATCTCTTGTAAGACCCTCGCTATGCCAGTTTCCCGGCCAAGATGCCGCACACCACGATCCCTCCAAAAAACAACCGAATCCAGAGGCACCTGCAGCATCGGTAAAAAGCTGCAAACTCTCGCTGTCAACGGCTGGCGCTTGCCATATGTTCACCCCGTTGAAATCCTCCAGGAACGAAGCCCAGACGGCCAAATCCCTTTTTAATTCAGAGGACAATCGAACGAAATGATGCGGCCTGGCACACCCCGCCGTTGCCCTTTCGAGCTTTCGGCAGAAAACCCTGCCCATCGGTATTACCCGGCAAGCAAAGTTCAGCATGCCCAGCAAGGACTGCGCCTGCCGCAGCGTGACTTTACGCGAGCCGTTGAAACGGCAAATAGTTTCGCGGAGCTTAGACACTTTGTCCTGGGGCAGGCGACACTCTCCCGCCACGGTGTCAATTTCAATCCCCAAAATTGATAGGCAGGAGGCCGGACCCTCCGTTTTATCCCTGGCTACCGGGACACCGAAGTGGTAAAAAAAGAGCCCGCGTGCTAAACAGCAGGTCGCCGCACCTTGTGTCATTAGCCGGTCCCGCACACAGGAAATCATCGAGGTAATGTGCAACCCCGTGACCGCCTGACGTCGACTCCACGCACCAATGAAGAAAAGTGCTAAAGCGCTCGAAAAACGAGCATGAAACGGAACATCCCATCGGCAGACATTTGTCGATGAAATACTCCGCCCCAATCCGGAAACCCATAAAACGGAATGAGTCCGGATGCAATGGCAGTAATCTAAAAGCTGACTCAACATCAATCTTAGCCATGAGGGCCCCGCTCCCGTAGCCGCGGACCATCTCCAGCGCCTCGTCAAATGACTGATACACCACCGAGCAATAAGCCGGTGGTATTGCGTCGTTGACCGATGCCCCTGGCGGGTAAGAAAGATGCTGAATGAGCCGAAAAGATCCTGGAGTCTTCTTTGGTACCACCCCAACCGGGGAGATGACCAAGTCATCCACCGGGGGTGACTTAAACGGCCCCTCCATCCTACCCAACCTGACCTCCTTATCCACTTTCTCCCGTAACACCGTCGGCAAGGTTCGGGCAGACTGAAGGTTCCTGTGCGCGCGCACGAACACTTCGCTTGCAACAGGCAAGCGAAAACCGAACTTAAAACCGTCTAACAAAAATTTTGCATCCCTTTCATTGGGATACAGACCCAACCATTTACCCATCGTTTCCAACTTAACTGGCGTTGGTGCTCTGCTGAGCGGTCCCGCTCGCGGCCTGCTTAGGGTATGGTTGTTTCCCCCGATTTCCCTGTCGTCCCCCTTTGAAACAAGAGGAGGCTGGGTGGGTTCCACCGCACTGCTGGCAAGAGTGACGAAAACGACACTGTTTGCCAAATGAACATGTTCCGCTGTTAAAAGCGAAGCATTTCCCTCGAGGGGCAGACCGCCCGCCCATGCGAACGGCCAATCCGCCTGTCTTGGCAAATCCCCCGTCCGCGCCCGTTCCCTGCGCTGAGGACCCCCCGCGACGCCCACCTGCTCCCTGTTTCTGGGTTTCCTCCTCCCGCTGGGATCCCCGGGTCACTTTGAGCCAGACCTCCACGTCTTTGAACCCAAAATCCATAACCCGTAGCCCGTCCTGCTTCTCCCGAAACTCTTGGTCATATTGCCGCCATTCCGAGCCCGAGGATGTGCGCTGCATGTCGTGCACGAGATGAAGGTACCGGATGATATTCATGTGCTCTTCCGGCCTGTCCTCCAAATAGCAAGCCGCAAACACCCAGAAACCGGCCAGCCAGTTATCAAAAGACCTGAAAGCTTCTGCCCCCATGGCTTTCGTGGCGGCCGCCGTTTTGTAATCTTTCTTCATGGCCTTAGTCAAACCGAATAAGTCCACAAAGTCACCCCTACGTATCTTCTTGCGGCAGCTGTCTCGCAGCCCCCGCATAACTGCGGTGTACTCGCAGCACACTACCCCCGGCAGATCGCGCCGCTTCTTTGCCCTACGCTCCTCTTCACTAATTTGCCTGTGCCGCTTACGCCTCTTCTGCTGTTTTGCTGCCCTTTTGGCAAGTTTCTCGGCCTCCTTCCTTGCCCTAGCAGTACTATCAGCGTCGGACGCTTGCGACGCCAAAGAAGAGGAGGAGGAGGAGGACGAAGAGCTACGCGAACTCGAGCTTGCGGTGGAAATTGATATAGACTGTACCAACTCACCGGATGCCATCGACCTCTCCGACCCGGATTCTTCGTTTTCTTCATTCCAATCATCGTCCACCACGAAATCTGCCAAATCCCTTTCACCTCGGCCCTCTGTGGAAGACAAAACAGAAGAGGGCCCGGCCCGCGCTTGCGGCGCACGCCGGGCACCCCGCGTGGAATGCGCAGCGACCGTGCGCCCCTGCTGCTCCCGGACTGGTCCTAGCTCCAGCTCCGCCGCGGCGGCCCCCAGCTCCCGGCAGGCTCGTGCCACTCGCTGCGCCGCTGATGCCCTTCGAATGCCAGACCCCTTGCGTCCCGCAGCCTGGCCGAAATCCGCCCTCGCCCTAGGAGAGGCCACTGCAGCTAATGGCCCCAGAGCCTCCACCACCGTGGCCAGAGCTGACGCTATGGCCCCAGGAGGATCCCGTGCGGCGCGACCCCCGGAAACGCCGCCCGAAGGACGACCGGTCCTTGGTTGGGCGCGAGCCCGCGCCCACCGACCGCCCGATGCGCCCCGGGGACCCTCCCCCTCATGCTCTAATCCGAAGGCAAGTGCCCCCCGGCCGGCCCAACTGCTCTCCGTCTCCGATCCTTCGCCTTCCCTATCCAGGGAAGCAGAAGAATCCCCTGGTCCTGGGGAGGACCCGCTGTCTTGCGCAGCGGCCCGTGCCGTGGCCCTGCGGCCGCAGACCCATTCCCTGTCTCCCCTCCTGCCGCGGGACCCGCTGCGTCCTGCGGTAGACACAGGGACCTGCTGCCCCCCCGCGCGTGCCCCCCCGCGTGTCACCGGACCCGCGGAAAGCGCACCCGCCTGCTGTTCCCGGCCACCCCTCGTAGTTCCTGCTGTGCCCCCCTCTCTTGTCGCCCTCTCCGTGCCCCCAGCGCTGCCTAACTGAGGCATACGCTGCACCCCCCTAATGGGCTCTCTCCCCCTGCCAGATTCCGGCATCCGGGGAGAAGAAGCGGGTGGCCTGTGTGATGCTGGCGCCGCTGCGCGCGCACGTGTGCGGCCAGCGGCGTCAGGAGCGAGCGTGGGCGCGCGCGCAAATCGAGCGCGCGTCCCACGCCCACCCGCCAACGGCCTCCCGCACTGTTCCTCCTCATCGGCCGCCGCGCGAGGTTCCTGCATAGGCCCCGCGCGGCGACCGCCAGCTCCCTCACCCGTCTTCTCCCCCCGCCCGGCACGAACACTCGGCCGTGGCGAGGAAGGAGAGCCAGTGCCTGCCACTCCCGGGCGCCCCCCGCGGCCCGCACGCGCGCGCCCGCGGGCGCCCGACATGATCTCGGGCTCGGCGGCTCCCGGAGGGGACGGCCGCCGCCCGCCGATCCTCGAGCGGCCCGAGGGGACCCCTGGTCCCCCACGCCGCCCTCGTCCGGCCGGAGTGCCCGACCCGGCACCCGGCGGCGAGCCCGTCCGGGCCCTGTCCGTGCTGCCAGCGGCCGCGTTCGGCGAGGCCCTAGGGGACGGAGCCCCGTCCCTCATGCCGCCCACTGCCGCCTCAGGGCCCGCTCGGCCGTCCGACCCACGGTACCGAGCCGGGGCCCTGAGCACGCGCTGGGGGCGAGACATGTCGGCAGACAATAAATACCAGGAAATTATAAGGGGTTACTGGGGAGGAGAATCCCAAAGTGAGGGTGAGTCTATGTACTTAATGGCAGAGCAAGAATCCCCTAATAAAACAAAGTTTTGCTTGCACTGCAGCACTCACCTAAAGCAAATCACCAAGAGACTTAAGATGGCCTCTCCTTCCCTATATATAGCAAACCCTCCCCCTAAAACAGGCTGTACTTTCCTCACAGCTAGGTCCACCCCTCCCCAGATGTTTAACTCTTTCCTCTCCTATGCAGTCAATACTCTCTCCTTATGACAGTACGAGTTATCATTGGTGATGTCAACAAATATATAGTGTACTGTGCATGCAGAGATGAATATTACTGAGTGTACAGACGCAGGCTGCGCCTGGCTGGGGAAGGAAAGAAGAGGAGACCGGCAACTCAGTTCACAAAGACAATAGACAAGGTATAAGTACGGATGCCATTGGCAGAGGTGCGAGAGAGGGTGAGTACATTTCTCTGTTACCTTTTAGAAAATGACAGCATCTGATTGGTTGCTATGGGAAACATCACCAATTCTCTGTTTTTGAAGCTTTAGTAAATTTATCCCTAACTCTCTCTGCACATGTTACATCTGCCCTACCTGCAGTGCAACATGGTTTTGCCCAATTGCTAACTTTTTTGCTTTGCTTACAAACATGAATCATGCCCATGGTATGGAGAGATTACAGTAAATGGGGCATATTCAAATAGTCAAGGGGCTTACCGCAGGGGTGGACAGCCTTGTGCTTTAATGCCTGAAGCTATTCAATTGGAAGCCCATTTCCTCCCGTGGTAAACCTACTTCTAGTGCTTGTTAACCCCTAGATTCTGGGTTAAGTGCCCACGGCTATGGGTGAACACACTTGTTGCAGAGGCAGTAAGGGCAATAAGCCTTCCTTGCTGTGGATTTCTGTTTGCACCTAGGGAAGGTACAAGCAGAAATGTGCAGTAAATGCAGTCTGTGGGCTTACTCTGGGCTTCAGTTGAATAGCTGCAGGCACTGCAACAAGCCCATGGCGTGGGAATCCTCATGGCTAATTGAATATGTGTAGGAGAGTTCTGTACTTCAGAGTGAAAGGATAAAGTTACCAGAGGAGGAAAAAGCAGTTCAGCCCACAGTGATGCAGTACCTAGCTGAGGGCAAGCTTACATAATGGTTCAGAGGCGCTAAAATGGTGCTGTTGGACATGTGAGCGCCTTTTGCTGCAGTGCATGTGTCTAAGGGGGTCATTCCGATCTGTTCGCACGCTGCAGTTTTTTTCCGTAGCGCAACGATCAGGTCACTACTGCGCATGTGTATGCACCGCAATGCGCAGGCACGTCGTATGGGTACAAAGCGGATCGTCACTGGGCGATGGATTTAACGAAGAATCCATTCGCACAGCCGATCGTCAATTCCGGCCCCGGACAGGCTGAAGTGATCACAAGGGCTGAGTAAGTTCAGAGCTAATCAGAAACTGCACAAACTGTTTTTGCAGAGCTCGGCTGCACATGCGATCGTACACTTGCAAAGCGAAAATACACTCCCCTGTGGACGGCGACTATGCGTTCGCACGGCTGCAAAAAACAGCTAGCGAGCGATCAACTCAGAATGACCCCCTAAGTTGCTAGCATCCCAAAGTGTGTACTCACAGAGGTGCAGCTGTGATTGAGACGCACAGCATCCGGACTGTATTGGAAATGGGCTGCACATTTCTGGGTGGTGACTGGGAGGTGGCTATGTGGACGCATAAAAATACTCCGTCCTATGCTGTGTTATGGAAGGTTACATACACAGACACTTAATCACTCACATTGAAGGCCGGAAAATCTGCACGTGTAAATGACGCATTGCATGTATGTTAAGGTGTAAATGATGTTGGGCATGTATGCAGAGGTGTAAATGACGTGGGGCATGTATGTTGAGGTGTAAATGACGTGGGGCATGTATATTGTGGTGTAAATGACGTAGGGCATGTATATTGAGGTGTAAATGATGTAGGGCATGTATATTGAGGTGTCAATTATGTGGGTATATGTTGAGGTGTAAATGACGTGGGGCATGTATGTTGAGGTGTAAATGACGTGGGGCATGTATGTTGAGGTGTAAATGACGTGGGGCATGTATGTTGAGGTGTAAATGACGTGGGGCATGTATGTTGAGGTGTAAATGACGTGGGGCATGTATGTTGAGGTGTAAATGACGTGGGGCATGTATATTGTGGTGTAAATGACGTGGGGCATGTATATTGAGGTGTAAATGATGTAGGGCATGTATATTGAGGTGTCAATTATGTGGGTATATGTTGAGGTGTAAATGAAGTGGGGTATGTATGTTGAGGTGTAAATGATGTGGGGCATGTATATTGAGATGTAAATGACGTGGGCATGTATATTGAGGTGTAAATGACGTGGGGCATGTATGTTGAGGTGTAAATGATGTAGGGCATGTATATTGAAGTGTCAATTATATGGGTATATGTTGAGGTGTAAATGACGTGGGGCATGTATGTTGAGGTGTAAATGATGTGGGGCATGTATATTGATGTGTAAATGACGTGGGGCATGTATATTGAGGTGTAAATTACGTGGGGCATGTATGATGAGGTGTAAATGACGTGGGGCATGTATGTTGAGGTGTAAATTATGTGGGTATATGTTGAGCAGTAATTTGAAGGATGTCTAAGTACGAGACATCCTCCTTTTACACTGCACTGGCAGCGGCTGCTGTGGGACTAATCAGGTACAGCTGCCACTGTCAGGCTGTGTATCATCAAGTCATGTGAAGGCACATAGGAAGCAGATGTAACTATGGCTCCAGAGGGGTGACCCCACTCAGAGGCGTCACTTACATGTGTGACCCCCGGTGCGGCTCCTGTAGAAAAGTGGGTGTGGCATCATCAGAATGGAGCGTGGCTTCATGAAATGGGGTGTGGTTTTGATGCACAGGGCGTGGTTACGCTTCCCGACCCCCGTTTCCGTCACTACGGGGTTATGGGAGCTGTTGACTGACCACAGAGACTGTAGTGCCGGCTTCTTCATGGTGGTAGAAGCCAAGCACTGCACGTAATTTTACAGTGCAGCACCCGATTCCTGTCACTGAGCAGGAGCCAACACTTTGGTGTCACCGCTCGGCAGGTGACACCCGGGTGCGGACCGCACCCCCTTTGTGACGCCACTGCCTCCACGATCGCTCATCATAGCCCTGATGCACCTCCTTCAGGCCCCTGGATCCATGATCTCCAGCAGTAAGAAGAACATGACTACGTGTCTGCACCCACAGTGTCGCTGTAATCAGTAGCGGATCTTGCCACGGGCAAGCAGGACTTTTGCCCGGGGCGCCGCCTTCTGGAGGGTGCCGGCGCCATCCGGAGGGCACTGCACCATGGCAAGATCCGCTACTGCTGTGTCCCCCGCTGGTTCCTCGCTGTGAAGGGAACTAGACGCTACGCGTCTAGTTTCCCTTCGTGGAGAGGACCTTTGCTGTGCGGTGCGCGATGACGACATCGCGCACCGCACAGCATTGTGGGACTGACACAGACGTTAGGGGTCATAATTGACCTCTAGTGTCTGTCTATGCCAGATCTGAGGAGAGGAGCGGCGCCGGCGGAGGTCTGCAGCGGTCGGGAGCGGGGATAGTAAGTATTAATTTATTTCTTTTTCTTTTTCAGCGGCGCTACTCTACTGTACAGGGGGCATAACAGACTATGCCCCCTGTGTGAAACCACGCCCCTATTTCCTGCCTGGGGCACCAAAAGGGCAAGAACCGGCCCTGATGTTGAGGTGTAAATGATGTGGGTACATGTTGAGGTGTAAATCACGTGGGTGTATGTTGAGGTATAAATGACGTAGGGCATGTATGTTGTGGTGTAAATGAAGTGGGCAAGGACGTAGCTACCATAGGTGCAGGGAGTGCAGCAGCTATGGGGCCCAGAGCTGAGAGGGGCCACCTTCCCTGTAAAAGTTTGATGGTGTAGGAGCTTCCGCAGTATAGCAAATATATTGATTCACGCTTTTTTGCATTGATTAAGATATTTACTGTTAATCACAAAATGTGTACGTGTTTCCTTAAAAATATTGGACAGATATATTCAGACTTTATACCTCGAATATCTTGTTTTAATGCTAGCCATACATCAGACCAACTTTTCTCCAACACTCCAAACTTCCAACCATCCAACTTGTCTGTTCAACTAAAACAGTGCCCCACACATCTCACCAACTTTTTACCAGTGCTCCACACATCTAACCAACTTTTCATCAGACCAACCAACCTTCCAACTTCTGTCCAACTTGTGATGTCACCGAAGTAGGCGGACAGTGCCTGCCTACAGTTCTTCAGTTTTGTTTTGTTTTGTTTTTTAATTTCAAAACATGCAGAAGTGTCTTTTTTTCAGTGAAACTGGGCTTTTCTTTCACCACCATACATTTATTAGATTTACTTATTTTTATACTGAACTATGGATACCAGCATGGTTGGGCTGCCAAGGCAAATATATATATATATGTATATATATATATATATATATATAAGATGTAGATATTCGGCACTCCCAATGTAGTAAAATGTACAGCTTGCCTGGTGCCCTCTTTTTTGGAGGCACAAGTATTATTTATATATTTTTAAAAAGATTATTATATATATATATATATATATATATATATATATATATATATATTTTTTTTTTTTATTTTTTTTTTTTTTTTAAATGGAATGGGAAAAACCCGAAAAAAATTTGCGTGGTGTCCCCCCTCCAACGCATAACCAGCCTCGGGCTCTTCGAGCCGGTCCTGGTTCTAAAAATCCGGGGGAAAAACGGACAGGGGATCCCCCGTATTTTTAAAACCAGCACCGGGCTCTGCGCCTGGTGCTGGTGCAAAAAATACGGGGGACAAAAAGAGTAGGGGTCCCCCATATTTTTTACACCAGCATCAGGCTCCACTAGCTGGACAGATAATGCCACAGCCGGGGGTCACTTTTATACAGTGCCCTGCGGCCATGGCATTAAATATCCTACTAGTCACCCCTGGCCGGGGTACCCTGGGGGAGTGGGGACCACTTCAATCAAGGGGTCCCCCCCCCAGCCACCCAAGGGCCAGGGGTGAAGCCCGAGGCTGTCCCCCCCATCCAAAGGCTGCGGATGGAGGGCTGATAGCCTTGAGAAAATTTAAAGAATATTGTTTTTTCCAGTAGTACTACAAGTCCCAGCAAGCCTCCCCCGCAAGCTGGTACTTGGAGAACCACAAGTACCAGCATGCGGGAGAAAAACGGGCCCGCTGGTACCTGCAGTTCTAATGGAAAAAAAATACCCAAATAAAAACAGGAGACACACACCGTGACAGTAAAACTTTATTTCACACATGTCGACACACACATACACTACATACACTATGTTGACACGAAGCAGTCGGTCCTCTTCTCCAAGTAGAATCCACGGGTACCTGAAAATAAAAGATAATTATACTCATCTGATCCAGCGTCCTTATACGTAATGCCACCCCTGTAGTAGTAGCATCCTTATACGTAATGTTCCCCCAGTAGTAGTACCGCCCTTATACATAATGCCCCCCCAGTAGTAGTAGCATCCTTACATGTAATGCCCTCCCAGTAGTAGTAGCACCGTCCTTATACATAATGCCCCCCAGTAGTAAGAGTCCTTATACATAATGCCCCCCAGTAGTAAGAGTCCTTATACATAATGCCCCCCCAGTAGTAGCGTCCTTATATGTAATGCCCCCCCAGTATTAGTAGCCTCCTTATACATAATGCCCCCCCAGTAGTAGTAGCATCGTTATATGTAATGCCCCCCTGTAGTAGTAGCGTTCTTATACATAATGCCCCCCCAGTAGTAGTAGCATCGTTATATGTAATGCCCCCATGTAGTAGTAGCGTTCTAATACATAATGCCCCCCAGTAGTAGTAGCATTGTTATAGGTAATGCCCCCCCAGTAATAGTAGCGTCCTTATACATAATGCCCCCCCAGCAGTAGTATCGTTATATGTAATGCCCTCCCCCCAGCAATAGTAGCGTCCTTATACGTAATGCCCCCCCCTATAGTAGTAGCGTCCTTATACGTAATGCCCCTCCTATAGTAGTAGCGTCTTTGCATGTAATGGCCCCCCTAGCAGTGGCGTCCATAAAGCGCGCACACACAGACATACCTCACACACACACAATTCACACATATATACAGACACACACACACACCCCACCTTGCACACACACACATCTCCACCATACACACACACACACACACACACACACACACTTCACATATATACAAACACACACACACACATATATACAAACACACACACACACACATATATACAAACACACACACACACACATATATACAAACACACACACACACACACTCACTTCTCTCTCACCCTCCACTTACCAAGTCTGGCTGGCCGTCACTGCAAAGCTGTCTGGTCCCGTGTAGCTCCGCCCCTCTATTCCGTGTAGCTCCGCCCCTCATGCCGCCGTAGCTCCGCCCCCTTTTCAGACCCCGCACTGCACAGCCCGCTGTCACAGGTGATTGGGGGGGGGGAGGGGGGCTTTTCATGCTGCCGGCACAGTAGGCGGACACTAGCAGGCAGTGTCCGCCTACTTATCGTTCAGTTGGGGGGAAAGTTTCCCCTACACCTGAACGATTGGTTGGGAAAATCAAACAGGTTTGATTTTCCCAACTAGTTGGACAGACCGTTTCTGTCCGTTTTTCAGCGTGTGGGAGCAAACGGCTGATAATCGTTTGCTCCCACACACTGCCAGATTATCTTTCCAACCAGCCAACTAGTTGACTGGTTGGAAAGATTTCGTCCTGATGTATGGCCAGCTTAAAGCATGACGTGTTCAAGGACAAGGCAACGCCAGATGTTTTCAAGGCTAATTGGAAAGAAGTTTATGTCCGAAAAACTGATAAACGAAGCACTAACCATTTTTCTAGAATGTTCTAATTGTTAATTATAATCTTGTATGACAATTGATGTATTACTGTTTTTGAGACATACATGGTGTATTCTGATTGGCTAAATATATTGGCACACATGAATCCTTTGTTCTCTTGCTATAAAATAAACCTTATATGGCCCCTAAGACAGATCAACTATGAACTGCTTAGGTTACACAATGATCCTGTGTCACCTTTTCATTCACTGATCTCCAACCGGTTGCAAGGGAAACAGAATTCTGACTGATGACTGTAGAGAGTTTATAGACCAGACCTGAATAGGTTAACATACCCTAACATTTTTGGGAGCATCGTCCGGCATATTCCAGCATCTCCTCCACTGGCAATAAATCCTCTGATCTTTCAGGAACCGCTGATAACAAAAACCGGTAAGTGAGATTTAATGTGTAGATTTCTACCTGCTCACTTGAACTCAGCGTTTCTTGAAATCTGGGGAAGTCCAGTCGGGAAGGTCAGAGAATATCTTAAAGAACCCATTGTCAGTCAGAAGAAATTTTTTAAGGTACCATACATGTATGTTATATTGTTGAATTGTGGGTAAATAATTTCAGATAATTTGTCACAAGTGCACAGGGGGAATTAATCAAGTATGCAGAAAACTTTTAAATTGTGCAAGTACTAATACATGTTTATTAAGAAAATAGAGCCGTTTTATAAAGGTGGCGTATGGCCAAGATATGTTCTAATGCTGATAACCAGTTTGAATTGTTAAATAACCAAAGAGGTGTATGCAAATCTTGTACCTGTGTTGTTGTGTTAAGAAAATACAAAGGGTCCGTAGCACCAAGATTGCTGGCAATTACAAGCACTGCAGTCTCATTTGGTTATGTGGAAAATGATGATGAATTTTATTGTACAAAAGGTTGTCATTTTAAAAAGGGAATTGTTGGAACATTACATTGAGAATGATTGATCTAACATCATAAACTATTGGCCCAGGAACCACATAATCCCAGGTCTAAGACCCATTTGCCCGTGCAGCCTCAAACAGCTGCCGTGCACACAGATAACAGATAGCATTTACTGTCATCCTTGTTTTTGTATCCTTGCACTGTTGTATGTACTCTGCCAATATGCTTTTGAAAAGGTGGGGGGGAGTCGGGTGTCTGCTGAATAATGAAACCAGTGTAACTAGATTCTCCTGCACACATTGTACTGTATATATTGTATGTCCCTATGCAAGACAGTTAAGGGGTAGAATTGGGTCAGTAATAAAGAACAGCTACTGTCTGAAAGAGACACAAGGTGAACGTATTCCAAGAATAGTGGGGAGTTTACCAAGAACACAAGGTACAAGCAGGAGTCTATATAGGCAGAGGGATAGACCCTTGGAGTGACTTAACAATAATATTAGGGACGCATCTCAGTGATCCAGAAGAAATAATCTATTATGCAGGTCTCACTTGGGGAGCAGTACTAACAGATTTTCCACCAACACAGGGAGGAAGGGACAACACTACAACCCATATCATTTGTCCACAGACGGATTTAAGGAGCTTTTTAGGTACAAGGATAGAAGAGATTCTTCAGAGTCAGCGTCTCACAAGGAGATTTTAATTCCCTCATAAGGGGTTGCTAAAATACCACATCAGGATGGGTTCAAACCCGTGGATATTGTTAGTAACAGGGAGGGTAAGAAAAGCTTTAAAAGGAGATTTTAAGTCCCTCATAAGGAGTTACTAAAATACCACATCAGGATGGGTTCAAACCCATGGATATTGTTAGTAACAGGGAGGGTAAGAAAAGCTTTAAAAGGAGATTTTAAGTCCCTCATAAGGAGTTACTAAAATACCACATCAGGAGGGGTTCCGCGCACGTTCACCCAGGCATGGGAGCGCGGTCTGTAAAGATGTCAGGGCCCGACAAACCCGTGGATATTGTTAGTAACAGGGAGGGCAGGAAATCTCTGAAAGGAATAAGTAAAATTTTCAAAAGAGCAGGTTTTCCGTCAGAAGGGACACTAGACTTAGAGAAATGGGAAAAATGTGCCTCCTGTAACAAGAGTTGGATTATTAAGCATAATAGTAGAGATCAAGCATCCATCTGGATCACTGTAGCAAAAGAATTAGAAGCAGAAAATAGAAGAAGAGATGAGGAAAATGATTTCCCCATTGTACCAGAGTACTCAATAGCACCACAACCAGCGTTAAACTCACTGCCTGTAATTTCAGCAACAACACCTGCACACTATACCCCACCCCTATACCCAGACATGCATGCACACCAAGGTACCCCTAGTATGAACAGAATGAAATCATCTGCAAGCTCACTAACAGTAAAATTGAAATAAAGATGAGCCAGGAAAAGAGTGGCAAATAATCAGCCCTTTCTTGAAAGGATCTGTGGTTGAAAATCCGAATGATTTACCTGAGCTATGTACACAGAGTATGCCCCAGTGTCCTGATACTTTATCACAAGAAACCCCAACAAGACCAACCAAAGAAACTGGGCAGCTAAAGTTCCCCTCATGTTTAAACGAGTGGTGGACACCTGGATTCAAGCTATGAGTCCAGTAAACAATTGTCCACAATCAGGAACTATAGGCGAAAGGGTGCAAATCAGGTGAAGAGGAGAAGCAAGGGGTCAAGACACAGCCTCTACAGCTTTTCATGCCCAGGTGCATAATGTACAGAATAAACTGACATATTTTCCAGAAAGATTGTGTCCGGTATGTCAGTTTTGCGTTCCAGAAGGATATGAACAGTGCCCAAATTGTGGAAACTGGATTTCACCCCATGAACCACCATGCCAAGATATCTATGCGACTAGAAATACTGAAAGACGGTCATCATTGCCTGTTTCTCTGTATCCAGCACAAGTACAGAGAATACGCAACCCAGATAATGCAGCCAGGACGAACGAACCATACATTGTACAGAGCCAACACCACAAACCATGGTATGGCAATGACCTCGCAAATATAGTTGCAGAGTCCCCAGATCCTAGAAAAAACCCAACAGCAGTTTATGCCTATATGGAAAGAATTCAAAACATATGGACACCGGCATGGGTCGACTACCACCAGTTGTGTGAGGCTATACTAGGACCAGCAACTGCCCAAACAGTAAGCACCATGTTAAAAGCAGATGCAGTAGATGATTGCCCAGCCATAACGGACGTTCCGACAGAGAAAAATAGAACAACGTTTGAAAGTGGAAAGATGTACATGACAAGACTTAAGAGATGGTGTCATGCACAGACACTCAGAGCACCAGCAGCCCCAGACTTGAAACAGGAAAAGACTGAGTCCATCAGAACTTACTATGATAAAGTCACTATACGACACACAAGATGATAGAATATGAAGGTGTGCAACTCCTGTGTCGGCAACAGTGTACTCAGTCACCACTGGCAGTTCGATAAAAGTGACTTTACCCACAGGAGACCCAAGGGTTTCAATAGCTGTTTTTATGCACAACCAGATTCCTCTACATTTACTTACAGATCAAGCCATTGCAGCGACTGGATTGGGAGGTTAAGCCCTACCCCTGCAAGAAAGCAAAGATGTAACCTGAAATACAAGCTGCTATACAAGACTATCTCTCACAGGAAAAGTAAGACAAAGAGGAACAACAACTCCCAGCATAAACATCATTATGTTAAACACCAGCCTGGGTGGACTTGGACTAAGAAGATGACATGCCAGCAGCAGTGAGAAAGAATATGCAAGTAAAGAAAGGACAAAGTATGAAGAATAATGAATGAATCATAAAGAGAGGTGATTGGAAAAAGAAAAGTTGAGAAACAATATGAAGGCCGCATGAAAGTTTGGAGACTAAAGGAAGTCTGCTTTAAGAAGGACAAAGAAAGACATCTGACAAGTGGTCAGTACTACATGGCAAGATTACAGAGATAATGCCATGATTTAAAGCAACAGAAGCTCCGGAGTTTAAAGCAAATAATAAGGAACAAGACAGAAAAAGTTCCAGAAGACAAATGAATGATGCTTATTCTGCCAATATGAAGTACAAGCTTCTTCAGGTACTCCCCAGTGAACATAATGTCTCCAGAAGAAACAGCAGAAGGTATGATTACAGTCACCTTGCCCACTGGAGAAATACGTTTGTGCCTAATGAATACTGGAGCCAGCACACGCAGAAGACAGCAGAGGGAGATACCACAAGAACTGATGATATCAGAAATTCTTAAAAGAACAGGAGATGAAAGAAATACAGTCACCAATACCAGCCCAGGTTCTTGACCTTGGAGTACATGTCCAGTGACTTTGCTGAAGCACAATGTACTAAAGCTTATCCAAGGAGAATACAGTACACACCAGCAGAAGTTTAACTTTCCAGCAACTTATCAAAGGAAAGAACAAAAAGCCATTTAGAAGCAAGTTAAAACAGAAGTTCAGTATTGGCTCATTCCCGCAGTACCAGTTGTAGAAGAAAGGAAGCAATACTACTGGACCAGGATAGCCCTGTGGAGGGGCTATATCACCAAGTGATTTATCCACAAAACACACAGCTAAATACAGGATGTGAATGAACTGTTGATTGCCACCACCACTAAAAGAAGTACCAAGACGGGGTAGTGTCCTTAGTGAAGTTTCTGGAAGACCAAGACTGCAGAGCCTCAGAAGGAGAAATTGCAGCTAGTCAAGCAAGAGTTAATCTTCCTAGGACACTCAAGGTACCAGACATCTAACAAAAGTGAGAAGGAAAAGATTCAGACTGCAAGCTAAGATGCCAACTAGTGTCAAGCAAGTCAGATGATCATTCCTGGGCCTAGTAGGACACTACAGAACACGGATACCTCTAGCACCAGTCTACATGCAAGCATTGTATGACAACACTTAAAGGGAGGAGGGTCCGCATCCTACATACAGCAACAGATAAATTAGGCAATTGAACAGTTGGAAACAGCAGTTGCCTCATCTCAAGCCCTAGAACTACCTGACTATTAAAGAAGGAGGCCATACATAGAAGTCCTTATGCAAAATCATGGACTGAGGTGAAGACCAGTGGCCTACAACTCAAGCAAGCTTGACAGTGGTAATCAAAGAGCACCTACCGGCATCAGAGCAGTGATAGCAGCAACAGTCCTAGAAGAGTATAAGAGCACAGACACAGTGATGAATCAGAAGTCCTAGAAGAGGACAAGAGCACAGGCATAGTGCTGAATCATGAACTTATCATCCAGGGTCCACATGCAGGTACAGAGAAGCTTCAACAAGCAAGAACCAAACACCTGTCAGTGGCAAGGCTGACCATGTATGAAGTAGCACTGCCAAAGTGCGACAAGTAACCATCAGAAGATGTATTACCCTCAACGCAGCAACCCTTTTCCAACATTAATCAATAAAGGTGTTGAATCTCAAGATTCAAAAGGAGGGAAAAACAGATTATCTACTGATGAATGGGAAAGCCAGAAGTTTCTAACATTCACTCACGAAGGTAAACAATATTGTTGGACACGATTACCCCAAGGGGGAGCAACCAGTCCATCAGATTTCTCAGAGGCAATGGCATTAATCCTGCAGAAATGGAGACCGCACTTTACAGACACCCAGTTAGTTCAATATGTCGATGATCTGCTTATTGCTGCACAGACAGAAGAGAAGTGCAAAAAGGAAACAGCATCACTTCTCATCTTTTTGGCAGAAGAAGATTGCAGAGTGTCAAAAGACAAGCTTCAGCTAGTACAGAAAAAAGTTGTCTTCTTAGGACACTGCATATCTCAAGGAACAAGGCACCTTACTGATGAAAGAACAAAGGCAATAACTCAAGCAAAAACCCCAAGAACATTAAAAGAAATCAGAGCTTTTCTGGGCCTTATTGGTTATTGCAGAAAATGGATACCCTCAGCCTCATTACTGATGCAACCCCTATATGAATTAACAAAAAAGGAGGCGTCAGCAGAAAACAGGGACACCATTGAAGAAGCAGTAAGAAAACTAAAGCAAGCCATAATAACAGCCCCAGCATTGGGATTGCCTGATTACAAAAAAGCCTTTTAACCTATTCTGCCATGAAAACAGAGGGCATTCTTTAGGGGTGCTCACCCAGAAATACGGACCAAAACAGAGACCAGTGGCATACTATTCAGCCCAGCTGGATCCAATAATCAGAGGAGCACCATCCTGTGTCCGAGCAATGGCAGCAGCAGCAATACTGAAGGAAAAGGTGACAGACATCATTGTGCTTGATCATCCACTGTGTATACAAGTACCGCACGCTGTAACAGAAATACTAAGTCAAGAAAAAAGCAAGCATCTTTCTGCAGCCAGACTTACCAAATATGAAGTGATTGCCTAGCCCTCATGGAATTAGAGACTTTACCTCTTCCTAATGTCCAAGATACACCACTGGACAATCCAGACATGAACCTGTTCGTCGATGGATCAAGATATTATGATAATGGATCCCCAAGGACAGGATATGCAGTAACAACTGAAACTTAAGTCATAGACTCTGGACCATTGCTACCGGGAATGACAGCACAAGAAGCAGAACTCATAGCAATGACCAGAGCCTGCATACATGCTGAAAACATGACAGCTAACATCTAGTCCCAGGATTACGCTGTTATTTGGAAAAGTAGGGACTTCAAAGGTGCAAATGGAAAACCCATCAAACATGCCAGTTTGATTATGGAACTCTTCAGAGCATTGGAACTACCTAAAAGAATTGGAATAATCAAGGTACAAGCACATACTAAGAACCAAACCATGGAAGTTAAAGGAAATGCATTTTCAGATGCCGAAGCCAAGAGAATTGCCTTACAATCAAAATTCAACAACAAGCGCAGCAAGGAGAAAAAGAAAAATGGACACGATTGGGGGCAGAAGAAGATGAACATGGACTTTGGAAGTCAAGAGAATTAAAGTACTGTCTACCAGCAGCTCTATTTCCACCTATGTTACAAGTAGCTCATGGACAAGTACACCATTCAAAGGAAGCCATGGTGAATAGAGTACAAGAGCATTGGATAGCTCCAGGCTTCAATAAAGCTGCAACAAACTTTGTAGCAGGATGCTGGATCTGTGGAATCAGCAATCCAGGACAAAGAACCACGACACCTCTAGGAACTATACCCAAAGCCTCTTACCCATTTGAAAGACTACAAATTGACTATATACAGTGGCCACGAAGCGGTCCATATGAATATGTACTAGTAGCAACGGACATGTTTAGTCGCTGGGCCAAAGCCTGGCCAGTAAGCAAAGCCATAGCAAAAACCACTGCAAAGAAACTGATAGCAGAAGTAGTATGTAGATTTGGGATACCTGAGGTTATAGAATCAGAGAGAGGTACACATTTCACAGGAGAAGTCATGCAGCATATAATGAAAGATTTGGGGGTACAGCAGGCCTTCCATGTGCCTTACCGCCCTCAGGCGAGTGGGAGGGGGGACATCTGAACTTTGACCTTAAGCTAAAACTACAGAAAATGACAGAAACCAAAAGAACTTGGCCAGAATGCCTACCTATAGTCTTGTTTAATATTAGGACCACACCCATGAAACCTAGTAAACTGACTCCATATGAAATATTGTTTGGGTCAGCTCTAAGAACAGGTTGTTATTATCCACAACAATTACAACATAATCATGGTGATTTTTACAGGTTATGTACAGGAGGTCTGTAAAACATTGACTAACCTCCATTGCCGAGTGTTTTCTTCCATTCCAGACCCAGAAGGATCAGCTACGCATAAGCTAAATCCAGGAGATTGGGTCTATTTAAAGAGACATGTGAGAAAGACCTTTGAACCAAGATATGATGGTCCATATCAAGTGCTGCTAACCATGTCTACCTTAAATTAAGGTGAAAGGTCGTGATACCTGATTACATGCATCCCACTCGAAGAAGTTGACAGTGACTCTCCAGCCAGAAGAATGAAGTTGCTTATCCTTTGGTTGTTGTTAGGGGTAATCCCCAAGGTTTGGACTATAAGTCCAGGGGACTGGTTTACTGAAAGGGAATAGTTCAGGCCTATGTAGCCTAGTGTAGGTAGAATAGGGAGAAAAAGTGGAATCAAAAAGAGGGGAAATGATGGTGTAGGAGCTTCCGCAGTATAGCAAATATATTGATTCACGCTTTTTTGCATTGATTAAGATATTTACTGTTAATCACAAAATGTGTACGTGTTTCCTTAAAAATATTGGACAGATATATTCAGACTTTATACCTCGAATATCTTGTTCTAAAGCATGACGTGTTCAAGGACAAGGCAACGCCAGATGTTTTCAAGGCTAATTGGAAAGAAGTTTATGTCCGAAAAACTGATAAACGAAGCACTAACCATTTTTCTAGAATGTTCTAATTGTTAATTATAATCTTGTATGACAATTGATGTATTACTGTTTTTGAGACATACATGGTGTATTCTGATTGGCTAAATATATTGGCACACATGAATCCTTTGTTCTCTTGCTATAAAATAAACCTTATATGGCCCCTAAGACAGATCAACTATGAACTGCTTAGGTTACACAATGATCCTGTGTCACCTTTTCATTCACTGATCTCCAACCGGTTGCAAGGGAAACAGAATTCTGACTGATGACTGTAGAGAGTTTATAGACCAGACCTGAATAGGTTAACATACCCTAACAAGTTACATGTGCTATATACATTTTTCACCGCTGGGTGGTACATAGGGACCCTTACAAACTGTTGCCTTGGGGCCTAAAATATATCTAGTAGTTATGCTCCTGGATCTGCTTATTATAATGTGGTATGAGATGAACTGGAGGGCATTATAATGTTACATAATATTAGACACTATAGTATAGCATAATATGAACTGGGGGCACTGTAATATGGCATAATATGAACTGGGTGCACTGTATGTCATAATGTGAATTAGGGGTACTGTGCTGCATAATGTGTACTGGCAGCCCCACAATGTGACATAATGTGAACTAGGGCACTACTAAGGTTCATTAAATAAACCAGGGCACTATTATGGGGCATAAAATTACCAACTGCTACAGAGAGCTGTCTCTCTAAAAGCATTGGGACAGGGGCCCCTTCAAAATGTTGCTATGGGGCCCACAAAGTTCTGGCTATGCCCCTGGATGCAGGTGTATGTTGATGTGTAAATGACATGGGACATGTACTGTATGTTGAGGTGTAAATTATGTGGGGCATGTATGTTATGGTGTAAATGACGTGGGGCATGTATGTTGAGATGTAAATCATGTGGTACATGTATGTTGAGATGTAAATCATGTGGGACATGTATGTTGAGGTGTAAATGACGTGAGGCATGTATGTTGAGGTGTAAATGATGTGGGACATATATGTTGAGGTGTAAATGACGTGAGGCATGTATGTTGAGGTGTAAATGATGTGGGACATGTATGTTGAGGTATAAATCATGTGGGACATGTATGTTGAGATATAAATCATGTGGGGCATGTATGTTGAGGTGTAAATGACGTGGGACATGTATGTTGAGGTGTAAATCATGTGGGACATGTATGTTGAGATATAAATCATGTGGGACATGTATGTTGAGATATAAATCATGTGGGTCATGTATGTTTAGGTGTAAATGACGTGGGCATGTATGTTGAGGTGTAAATGATGTGGGCATGTATGTTGAGGTGTAAATGATGTGGGACATATATGTTGAGGTGTAAATGATGTGGGGCATGTATGTTAGAGATGTGCACTTGAAATTTTTCGGGTTTTGTGTTTTGGTTTTGGGTTCGGTTCCGCGGCCGTGTTTTGGGTTCGACCGCGTTTTGGCAAAACCTCACCGAATTTTTTTTGTCGGATTCGGGTGTGTTTTGGATTCGGGTGTTTTTTTTTTAAAACACTAAAAAACAGCTTAAATCATAGAATTTGGGGGTCATTTTGATCCCAAAGTATTATTAACCTCAAAAACCATAATTTCCACTCATTTTCAGTCTATTCTGAATACCTCACACCTCACAATATTATTTTTAGTCCTAAAATTTGCACCTAGGTCGCTGGATGACTAAGCTAAGCGACCCTAGTGGCCGACACAAACACCGTGCCCATCTAGGAGTGGCACTGCAGTGTCACGCAGGATGGCCCTTCCAAAAAACACTCCCCAAACAGCACATGTCGCAAAGAAAAAAAGAGGCGCAATGAGGTAGCTGTGTGAGAAAGATAAGCGACCCTAGTGGCCGACACAAACACCGGGCCTATCTAGGAGTGGCACTGCAGTGTCACGCAGGATGGCCCTTCCAAAAAACCCTCCCCAAACAGCACATGACGCAAAGAAAAAAAGAGGCGCAATGAGGTAGCTGTGTGAGTAAGATAAGCGACCCTAGTGGCCGACACAAACACCGGGCCCATCTAGGAGTGGCACTGCAGTGTCACGCAGGATGGCCCTTCCAAAAAACACTCCCCAAACAGCACATGACGCAAAGAAAAAAAGAGGCGCAATGAGGTAGCTGTGTGAGTAAGATAAGCGACCCTAGTGGCCGACACA
This sequence comes from Pseudophryne corroboree, assembly GCF_028390025.1. Lineage (NCBI taxonomy): Eukaryota > Metazoa > Chordata > Amphibia > Anura > Myobatrachidae > Pseudophryne > Pseudophryne corroboree. The sequence goes on along the minus strand of NC_086450.1, from coordinate 61,368,487 downwards.
AACACCGTGCCCATCTAGGAGTGGCACTGCAGTGTCACGCAGGATGGCCCTTCCAAAAAACCCTCCCCAAACAGCACATGACGCAAAGAAAAAAAGAGGCGCAATGAGGTAGCTGTGTGAGTAAGATAAGCGACCCTAGTGGCCGACACAAACACCGGGCCCATCTAGGAGTGGCACTGCAGTGTCACGCAGGATGGCCCTTCCAAAAAACCCTCCCCAAACAGCACATGACGCAAAGAAAAAAAGAGGCGCAATGAGGTAGCTGTGTGAGTAAGATAAGCGACCCTAGTGGCCGACACAAACACCGTGCCCATCTAGGAGTGGCACTGCAGTGTCAAGCAGGATGGCCCTTCCAAAAAACCCTCCCCAAACAGCACATGACGCAAAGAAAAAAGAGGCGCAATGAGGTAGCTGTGTGAGTAAGATAAGCGACCCTAGTGGCCGACACAAACACCGGGCCCATCTAGGAGTGACACTGCAGTGTCACGCAGGATGGCCCTTCCAAAAAACATTCCACAAACAGCACATGACGCAAAGAAAAATTAAAGAAAAAAGAGGTGCAAGATGGAATTGTCCTTGGGCCCTCCCACCCACCCTTATGTTGTATAAACAGGACATGCACACTTTAACCAACCCATCATTTCAGTGACAGGGTCTGCCACACGACTGTGACTGAAATGACGGGTTGGTTTGGACCCCCACCAAAAAAGAAGCAATTAATCTCTCCTTGCACAAACTGGCTCTACAGAGGCAAGATGTCCACCTCATCATCATCCTCCGATATATCACTGTGTACATCCCCCTCCTCACAGATTATCAATTCGTCCCCACTGGAATCCACCATCTCAGCTCCCTGTGTACTTTGTGGAGGCAATTGCTGCTGGTCAATGTCTCCACGGAGGAATTGATTATAATTCATTTTAATGAACATCATCTTCTCCACATTTTCTGGATGTAACCTCGTACGCCGATTGCTGACAAGGTGAGCGGCGGCACTAAACACTCTTTCGGAGTACACACTTGTGGGAGGGCAACTTAGGTAGAATAAAGCCAGTTTGTGCAAGGGCCTCCAAATTGCCTCTTTTTCCTGCCAGTATAAGTACGGACTGTGTGACGTGCCTACTTGGATGCGGTCACTCATATAATCCTCCACCATTCTTTCAATGGTGAGAGAATCATATGCAGTGACAGTAGACGACATGTCCGTAATCGTTGTCAGGTCCTTCAGTCCGGACCAGATGTCAGCATCAGCAGTCGCTCCAGACTGCCCTGCATCACCGCCAGCGGGTGGGCTCGGAATTCTGAGCCTTTTCCTCGCACCCCCAGTTGCGGGAGAATGTGAAGGAGGAGATGTTGACAGGTCGCGTTCCGCTTGACTTGACAATTTTGTCACCAGCAGGTCTTTGAACCCCAGCAGACTTGTGTCTGCCAGAAAGAGAGATCCAAGGTAGGCTTTAAATCTAGGATCGAGCACGGTGGCCAAAATGTAGTGCTCTGATTTCAACAGATTGACCACCCGTGAATCCTTGTTAAGCGAATTAAGGGCTCCATCCACAAGTCCCACATGCCTAGCGGAATCGCTCCGTGTTAGCTCCTCCTTCAATGTCTCCAGCTTCTTCTGCAAAAGCCTGATGAGGGGAATGACCTGACTCAGGCTGGCAGTGTCTGAACTGACTTCACGTGTGGCAAGTTCAAAGGGCATCAGAACCTTGCACAACGTTGAAATCATTCTCCACTGCGCTTGAGACAGGTGCATTCCACCTCCTATATCGTGCTCAATTGTATAGGCTTGAATGGCCTTTTGCTGCTCCTCCAACCTCTGAAGCATATAGAGGGTTGAATTCCACCTCGTTACCACTTCTTGCTTCAGATGATGGCAGGGCAGGTTCAGTAGTTTTTGGTGGTGCTCCAGTCTTCTGTACGTGGTGCCTGTACGCCGAAAGTGTCCCGCAATTCTTCTGGCCACCGACAGCATCTCTTGCACGCCCCTGTCGTTTTTTAAAAAATTCTGCACCACCAAATTCAAGGTATGTGCAAAACATGGGACGTGCTGGAATTTGCCCATATTTAATGCACACACAATATTGCTGGCGTTGTCCGATGCCACAAATCCACAGGAGAGTCCAATTGGGGTAAGCCATTCCGCGATGATCTTCCTCAGTTGCCGTAAGAGGTTTTCAGCTGTGTGCGTATTCTGGAAAGCGGTGATACAAAGCGTAGCCTGCCTAGGAAAGAGTTGGCGTTTGCGAGATGCTGCTACTGGTGCCGCCGCTGCTGTTCTTGCGGCGGGAGTCCATACATCTACCCAGTGGGCTGTCACAGTCATATAGTCCTGACCCTGCCCTGCTCCACTTGTCCACATGTCCGTGGTTAAGTGGACATTGGGTACAACTGCATTTTTTAGGACACTGGTGAGTCTTTTTCTGACGTCCGTGTACATTCTCGGTATCGCCTGCCTAGAGAAGTGGAACCTAGATGGTATTTGGTAACGGGGGCACACTGCCTCAATAAATTGTCTAGTTCCCTGTGAACTAACGGCGGATACCGGACGCACGTCTAACACCAACATAGTTGTCAAGGCCTCAGTTATCTGCTTTGCAGCAGGATGACTGCTGTGATATTTCATCTTCCTCGCAAAGGACTGTTGGACAGTCAATTGCTTACTGGAAGTAGTACAAGTGGGCTTACGACTTCCCCTCTGGGATGACGATCGACTCCCAGCAGCAACAACAGCAGCGCCAGCAGCAGTAGGCATTACACTCAAGGATGCATCGGAGGAATCCCAGGCAGGAGAGGACTCGTCAGAATTGCCAGTGACATGGCCTGCAGGACTATTGGCATTCCTGGGTAAGGAGGAAATTGACACTGAGGGAGTTGGTGGGGTGGTTTGCGTGAGCTTGGTTACAAGAGGAAGGGATTTACTGGTCAGTGGACTGCTTCCGCTGTCACCCAAAGTTTTTGAACTTGTCACTGACTTATTATGAATGCGCTGCAGGTGACGTATAAGGGAGGATGTTCCGAGGTGGTTAACGTCCTTACCCCTACTTATTACAGCTTGACAAAGGCAACACACGGCTTGACAAATGTTGTCCGCATTTCTGGTGAAATACTTCCACACCGAAGAGCTGATTTTTTTTGTATTTTGACCAGGCATGTCAATGGCCCTATTCCTCCCACGGACAACAGGTGTCTCCCTGGGTGCCTGACTTAAACAAACCACCTCACCATCAGAATCCTCCTGGTCAATTTCCTCCCCAGCGCCAGCAACACCCATATCCTCCTCATCCTGGTGTACTTCAACACTGACATCTTCAATCTGACTATCAGGAACTGGACTGCGGGTGCTCCTTCCAGCACTTGCAGGGGGCGTGCAAATGGTGGAAGGCGCATGCTCTTCACGTCCAGTGTTGGGAAGGTCAGGCATCGCAACCGACACAATTGGACTCTCCTTGTGGATTTGGGATTTCGAAGAACGCACAGTTCTTTGCGGTGCTTTTGCCAGCTTGAGTCTTTTCAGTTTTCTAGCGAGAGGCTGAGTGCTTCCATCCTCATGTGAAGCTGAACCACTAGCCATGAACATAGGCCAGGGCCTCAGCCGTTCCTTGCCACTCCGTGTGGTAAATGGCATATTGGCAAGTTTACGCTTCTCCTCCGACAATTTTATTTTAGGTTTTGGAGTCCTTTTTTTACTGATATTTGGTGTTTTGGATTTGACATGCTCTGTACTATGACATTGGGCATCGGCCTTGGCAGACGACGTTGCTGGCATTTCATCGTCTCGGCCATGACTAGTGGCAGCAGCTTCAGCACAAGGTGGAAGTGGATCTTGATCTTTCCCTAATTTTGGAACCTCAACATTTTTGTTCTCCATATTTTAATAGGCACAACTAAAAGGCACCTCAGGTAAACAATGGAGATGGATGGATACTAGTATACTTATGGATGGACTGCCGAGTGCCGACACAGAGGTAGCTACAGCCGTGGACTACCGTACTGTGTCTGCTGCTAATATAGACTGGATGATAATGAGATGAAATCAATATATATATATGTATGTATATATAATATCACTAGTACTGCAGCCGGACAGGTAGATAATATATTTATTAGGTAATGATGACTGATGACGGACCTGCTGGACACTGTCAGCTCAGCAGCACCGCAGACTGCTACAGTAAGCTACTATACTCTATAGTAGTATGTACAAAGAAGAAAGGAAAAAAAAAAACACGGGTAGGTGGTATACAATTATGGATGGACTGCCGAGTGCCGACACAGAGGTAGCTACAGCTGTGGACTACCGTACTGTGTCTGCTGCTAATATAGACTGGATGATAATGAGATGAAATCAATATATATATATATATGTATGTATATATAATATCACTAGTACTGCAGCCGGACAGGTAGATAATATATTTATTAGGTAATGATGACTGATGACGGACCTGCTGGACACTGTCAGCTCAGCAGCACCGCAGACTGCTACAGTAAGCTACTATACTATAGTAGTATGTACAAAGAAGAAAGAAAAAAAAAACCACGGGTAGGTGGTATACAATTATGGATGGACTGCCGAGTGCCGACACAGAGGTAGCTACAGCCGTGGACTAACGTACTGTGTCTGCTGCTAATATAGACTGGATGATTGATAATGAGATGAAATCAATATATATATATGTATGTATATATAATATCACTAGTACTGCAGCCGGACAGGTAGATAATATATTTATTAGGTAATGATGACTGATGACGGACCTGCTGGACACTGTCAGCTCAGCAGCACCGCAGACTGCTACAGTAAGCTACTATACTATAGTAGTATGTACAAAGAAGAAAAAAAAAAAAAACACGGGTAGGTGGTATACAATTATGGATGGACTGCCGAGTGCCGACACAGAGGTAGCTACAGCCGTGGACTAACGTACTGTGTCTGCTGCTAATATAGACTGGATGATTGATAATGAGATGAAATCAATATATATATGTATGTATATATAATATCACTAGTACTGCAGCCGGACAGGTAGATAATATATTTATTAGGTAATGATGACTGATGACGGACCTGCTGGACACTGTCAGCTCAGCAGCACCGCAGACTGCTACAGTAAGCTACTATACTCTATAGTAGTATGTACAAAGAAGAAAGAAAAAAAAAAACCACGGGTAGGTGGTATACACTTATGGATGGACTGCCGAGTGCCGACACAGAGGTAGCTACAGCCGTGGACTACCGTCCTGTGTCTGCTGCTAATATAGACTGGATGATAATGAGATGAAATCAATATATATATATGTATGTATATATAATATCACTAGTACTGCAGCCGGACAGGTAGATAATATATTTATTAGGTAATGATGACTGATGACGGACCTGCTGGACACTGTCAGCTCAGCAGCACCGCAGACTGCTACAGTAAGCTACTATGCTATAGTAGTATGTACAAAGAAGAAAGAAAAAAAAAAAACCACGGGTAGGTGGTATACAATTATGGATGGACTGCCGAGTGCCGACACAGAGGTAGCTACAGCCGTGGACTAACGTACTGTGTCTGCTGCTAATATAGACTGGATGATTGATAATGAGATGAAATCAATATATATATGTATGTATATATAATATCACTAGTACTGCAGCCGGACAGGTAGATAATATATTTATTAGGTAATGATGACTGATGACGGACCTGCTGGACACTGTCAGCTCAGCAGCACCGCAGACTGCTACAGTAAGCTACTATACTCTATAGTAGTATGTACAAAGAAGAAAGAAAAAAAAAAAAACACGGGTAGGTGGTATACAATTATGGATGGACTGCCGAGTGCCGACACAGAGGTAGCTACAGCCGTGGACTAACGTACTGTGTCTGCTGCTAATATAGAGTCTAGACTGGATGATAAATTATTGATAATGAGATGAAATCAATATAATATCACTAGTACTGCAGCCGGACAGGTACTATATATATTTATTATGTAATGACTGATGACGGACCTGCTGGACACTGTCAGGTCAGCACAGCACCGCAGACTGCTACAGTAAGCTACTATAGTAGTATGGATAAAGAAGAATGAAAAAAAAAAAACCACGGGTAGGTGGTATACAATATTATATATATATATATATTATATACAATTATATATATATATATATATATATATTAAACTGGTGGTGATTGATTATTAAACTGGTGGTCACTTCAGGTCACGTTGCAACTTGCAACTAGTACTCCGAGGCCTAAGCAGACAATCACAAAATATATTACTATACTGGTGGTCAGTGTGGTCACAACAATGGCAGTGTGGCACTGACTCTGGCAGCAAAAGTGTGCACTGTACGTTATATGTACTCCTGAGTCCTGCTCTCAGACTCTAACTGCTCCCCACTGTCAGTGTCTCCTCCACAAGTCAGATAATACACTTACAGTCACACTATCTATTATCTAATCTAGTATAAATATCACTTCAGCAAGTAGTATAGTAGTATACAGTATAGTAGTACTCCTCCTAATAATGCTCCCCAAAATACTGTGTCTCTCTCTTCTCTAAACGGAGAGGACGCCAGCCACGTCCTCTCCCTATGACTCTCAATGCACGTGTGAAAATGGCGGCGACGCGCGGCTCCTTATATAGAATCCGAGTCTCGCGATAGAATCCGAGCCTCGCGAGAATCCGACAGCGTGATGATGACGTTCGGGCGCGCTCGGGTTAACCGAGCAAGGCGGGAAGATCCAAGTCGCTCGGACCCGTGTAAAAAAACATGAAGTTCGGGCGGGTTCGGATTCCGAGGAACCGAACCCGCTCATCTCTAATGTATGTTGAGGTGTAAATGACGTGGGGCATGTATGTTGAGGTGTAAATGATGTGGGACATATATGTTGAGGTGTAAATGATGTGGGACATATATGTTGAGGTGTAAATGATGTGGGACATATATGTTGAGGTGTAAATGATGTGGGGCATGTATGTTGAGGTGTAAATGACGTGGGGCATGTATGTTGAGGTGTAAATGATGTGGGACATATATGTTGAGGTGTAAATGATGTGGGGCATGTATGTTGAGGTGTAAATGATGTGGGGCATGTATGTTGAGGTGTAAATGATGTGGGGCATGTATGTTGAGGTGTAAATGACGTAGGGCATGTATGCTGAGGTGTAAATGACGTCAGTGACGTATAGTGGGGTGAGGCTGGCAGGGGTGTATCGAGGGTGGCTCCCGTGGAGCGCGAGCTCCGGGCGCTGAAAAAGGTAGAGGGTGCACTGCTGCCTGTCACCCCCTGTTTCCACGGCCCACTGTACTGGCAGCCGCAGAGCAGGAAGAGGAGGAGCAGAGGGGTGCACACTGACTCGGACTCAGGGGCAGATTTACTAAGCTCGGTGAAGTGATAAAGTGGAAGGTGATATCAGATCCTAACTACCATGTTACAGGCTGGGTTTCAAAAATGACAGTTAGGAGCTGACTGTCTGGTGCGTTATCACCTTCCACATTATCACTTCACCGAGCTTAATAAATCTGCCCCTCAGAGACTAGGTAGGGAACAGGACAGGCCAGAGGCATCAGCAGGAGACACTGACAGCCGGCACATGCCGGGGCTCTGCCCACCCTCTTTATATGTCTCACTGTCTGCTTGTAGCTGTGCAGCAGGGTTACTTCTGTCCTGCAGCATCACTCTCTACCTCCGCTGCTGCAGCAACTCTCTCTGGGCGGGATGTACTACATATGCAATCAGCATTGCAGAGATTCATTTCTGGTAAGAGCTGTCCTCCGCGATGCGCAGCGGCAGCCTGACTTCCGGAATTCGGCCTTGGGAGTCAGTCTGTGCATGCGCGGGGTGACAGGGCCAGCCGCGGGGCATGCTGGGAGGGATCCATTCGCCCGGGGGATAGTACATTAGAAAAATGCAGTAAACAGGGGGATTACCGCATTTTCCGTATTTGGAAGCTGCATCACTTGTCTCTACTTCAGATGCTGCAACAGCTGTCTCTGCCCTAGCTGCTGCAGCACCTCTTTCTGTCACGACTTCTGCAGGACCTCTCTCTGCCCTTGCTGCTGTAGCACCTCTCTCTGCCCTGGCTGCTGCAGCATTTCTCTCTACATTGATGCTGCAGCAGCTCCCTCTGCCCCAGCTGCTGCTGCAGCACTTATCTCTGCATTAGAAGCTGCAGCACCTTAGGCTGCTGAAGCACCTCTCTCTGCCTCTCAGGCTGCTGCAGCCAGTGCCAGCGTTACCCGCTCTGCAAAGCAGGGAGGCGCCGGACTCATGAGGCGCTTTCCCTGCTCTGCTACTACACCTTGCTGCCGGCTGCTGCAGTCCGCGCCTGTCACACTGTATGACAGGCAGCAGCGGCGCCGGTAGCCTAAACAGAAACTCTTCAATCTGATGATCTCCTATCAGGGACCTCCCCCCTTCCCTCTACTCCCGGCTCCTCCCCGCACCTCCTGTCAAGCTAGATAACAGACAGGCAGCAGTGTCGCCCCCACCCCCATTAGTGTATTCTGGCGAGGGGGGGTGGTATATATTAGTGAATGCTGGGGAGGAGGTGTGTGGTATATTAGTGTGTGTAGGGGAGGGGGAGTGGTATATTAGTGTGTACAGGGGAGGGGGTGGTATATTAGTGTGTGCTGGGGAGGGGGGTGGTATATTAGTGTGTGCTGGGGAGGGGGGGTATATTAGTGTGTGCTGGGGTGGGGTGGTATATTAGTGTGTACAGGGGAGGGGTATATTAGTGTGTGCTGGGGAGGGTGGTGGTGGTATATTAGTGTGTACAGGGGAGGGGGGTGGTATATTAGTGTGTGCTGGGGTGGGGGGTGGTATAATAGTGTGTGCTGGGGTGGGGTGGGGTGGTATATTAGTGTGTGCTGGGGTGGGGTGGTATATTAGTGTGTACAGGGGAGGGGGGGTGGTATATTAGTGTGTACAGGGGAGGGGGTGGTGGTATATTAGTGTGTACATGGGAGGGGGGTGGTATATTAGTGTGTGCTGGGGAGGGGGGGGGTGGTATATTAGTGTGTGCTGGGGAGGGGGGGGGGTATATTAGTGTGTGCTGGGGTAGGGGAGTGGTATATTAGTGTGTACAGGGGAGGGGGAGTGGTATATTAGTGTGTGCTGGGGAGGGGGGGTGGTATATTAGTATGTGCTGGGGTGGGGTGGTATATTAGTGTGTACAGGGGAGGGGGAGTGGTATATTAGTGTGTGCTGGGGAGGGGGGTGGTATATTAGTGTGTGCTGGGGAGGGGGGGGTATATTAGTGTGTGCTGGGGTGGGGAGGGGGAGTGGTATATTTGTGTGTACAGGGGAGGGGGAGTGGTATATTAGTGTGTGCTGGGGAGGGGGGGGTGGTATATTAGTGTGTGCTGGGGTGGGGAGGGGGAGTGGTATATTAGTGTGTACAGGGGAGGGGGAGTGGTATATTAGTGTGTGCTGGGGAGGGGGGGGGGTGGTATATTAGTGTGTGCTGGGGTGGGGAGGGGGAGTGGTATATTAGTGTGTGCTGGGGAGGGGGAGTGGTATATTAGTGTGTGCTGGGGAGGGGGGGTATATTAGTGTGTGCTGGGGAGGGGGAGTGGTATATTAGTGTGTGCTGGGGAGGGGGAGTGGTATATTAGTGTGTGCTGGGGAAGGGGGTGGTATATTAGTGTGTGCTGGGGGGGTATATTAGTGTGTGCTGGGGAGGGGTGGCGGTATATTAGTGTATGCTGGGGGTGTGTGTGGTATAGTAGTGTGTGCTGGGGAGGGGGGATGTGGTATATTAGTGTATGCTGGGGGTGTGTGTGGTATATTTGTGTGTGCTGGGGAGGGGGGATGTGGTATATTAGTGTATGCTGGGGGGGTATATTAGTGTGTGCTGGGGAGGGGGGATGTGGTATATTAGTGTGTGCTAGGGAGGGGGGGGGGTGATATATTAGTGTTTGCTGGGAAGGGGGGCTGGTATGTTAGTGTGTGCTGGGGAGGGGGGCTGGTATGTGTATGCTGGGGGTGTGTGGTATATTAGTGTGTGCTGAGGAGGGGTTGTGGTTGTGGTATATTAGTGTGTGCTGGGGAGGGGGGGATATATTAGTGTGTGCAGGGGAGGGGGAGTGGTATATTAGTGTGTGCTGGGGAGGGGGAGTGGTATATTAGTGTGTGCTTGGGAGGGGGGTGGTATATTAGTGTGTGTGCTGGGGGGTATATTAGTGTATGCTGGGGAGGGGGGGTGGTATATTAGTGTATGCTGGGGGTGTGTGTGGTATATTATAGAGATGAGCGCCTGAAATTTTTCGGGTTTTGTGTTTTGGTTTTGGGTTCGGTTCCGCGGCCGTGTTTTGGGTTCGAACGCGTTTTGGCAAAACCTCACCGAATTTTTTTTGTCGGATTCGGGTGTGTTTTGGATTCGGGTGTTTTTTTCAAAAAACACTAAAAAACAGCTTAAATCATAGAATTTGGGGGTCATTTTGATCCCAAAGTATTATTAACCTCAAAAACCATAATTTACACTCATTTTTAGTCTATTCTGAATACCTCACACCTCACAATATTATTTTTAGTCCTAAAATTTGCACCGAGGTCGCTGTGTGAGTAAGATAAGCGACCCTAGTGGCCGACACAAACACCGGGCCCATCTAGGAGTGGCACTGCAGTGTCACGCAGGATGTCCCTTCCAAAAAACCCTCCCCAAACAGCACATGACGCAAAGAAAAAAAGAGGCGCAATGAGGTAGCTGTGTGAGTAAGATTAGCGACCCTAGTGGCCGACACAAACACCGGGCCCATCTAGGAGTGGCACTGCAGTGTCACGCAGGATGGCCCTTCCAAAAAACCCTCCCCAAACAGCACATGACGCAAAGAAAAAAAGAGGCGCAATGAGGTAGCTGTGTGAGTAAGATTAGCGACCCTAGTGGCCGACACAAACACCGGGCCCATCTAGGAGTGGCACTGCAGTGTCACGCAGGATGTCCCTTCCAAAAAACCCTCCCCAAACAGCACATGACGCAAAGAAAAAAAGAGGCGCAATGAGGTAGCTGTGTGAGTAAGATTAGCGACCCTAGTGGCCGACACAAACACCGGGCCCATCTAGGAGTGGCACTGCAGTGTCACGCAGGATGTCCCTTCCAAAAAACCCTCCCCAATCAGCACATGATGCAAAGAAAAAGAAAAGAAAAAAGAGGTGCAAGATGGAATTGTCCTTGGGCCCTCCCACCCACCCTTATGTTGTATAAACAAAACAGGACATGCACACTTTAACCAACCCATCATTTCAGTGACAGGGTCTGCCACACGACTGTGACTGATATGACGGGTTGGTTTGGACCCCCCCCAAAAAAGAAGCAATTAATCTCTCCTTGCACAAACTGGCTCTACAGAGGCAAGATGTCCACCTCATCATCACCCTCCGATATATCACCGTGTACATCCCCCTCCTCACAGATTATCAATTCGTCCCCACTGGAATCCACCATCTCAGCTCCCTGTGTACTTTGTGGAGGCAATTGCTGCTGGTCAATGTCTCTGCGGAGGAATTGATTATAATTCATTTTAATGAACATCATCTTCTCCACATTTTCTGGATGTAACCTCGTACGCCGATTGCTGACAAGGTGAGCGGCGGCACTAAACACTCTTTCGGAGTACACACTTGTGGGAGGGCAACTTAGGTAGAATAAAGCCAGTTTGTGCATGGGCCTCCAAATTGCCTCTTTTTCCTGCCAGTATAAGTACGGACTGTGTGACGTGCCTACTTGGATGCGGTCACTCATATAATCCTCCACCATTCTATCAATGTTGAGAGAATCATATGCAGTGACAGTAGACGACATGTCCGTAATCGTTGTCAGGTCCTTCAGTCCGGACCAGATGTCAGCATCAGCAGTCGCTCCAGACTGCCCTGCATCACCGCCAGCGGGTGGGCTCGGAATTCTGAGCCTTTTCCTTGCACCCCCAGTTGCGGGAGAATGTGAAGGAGGAGATGTTGACAGGTCGCGTTCCGCTTGACTTGACAATTTTGTCACCAGCAGGTCTTTCAACCCCAGCAGACTTGTGTCTGCCGGAAAGAGAGATCCAAGGTAGGCTTTAAATCTAGGATCGAGCACGGTGGCCAAAATGTAGTGCTCTGATTTCAACAGATTGACCACCCGTGAATCCTTGTTAAGCGAATTAAGGGCTCCATCCACAAGTCCCACATGCCTAGCGGAATCGCTCCGTGTTAGCTCCTCCTTCAATGTCTCCAGCTTCTTCTGCAAAAGCCTGATGAGGGGAATGACCTGACTCAGGCTGGCAGTGTCTGAACTGACTTCACGTGTGGCAAGTTCAAAGGGCATCAGAACCTTGCACAACGTTGAAATCATTCTCCACTGCGCCTGAGACAGGTGCATTCCACCTACTATATCGTGCTCAATTGTATAGGCTTGAATGGCCTTTTGCTGCTCCTCCAACCTCTGAAGCATATAGAGGGTTGAATTCCACCTCGTTACCACTTCTTGCTTCAGATGATGGCAGGGCAGGTTCAGTAGTTTTTGGTGGTGCTCCAGTCTTCTGTACGTGGTGCCTGTACGCCGAAAGTGTCCCGCAATTCTTCTGGCCACCGACAGCATCTCTTGCACGCCCCTGTCGTTTTTTAAAAAATTATGCACCACCAAATTCAAGGTATGTGCAAAACATGGGACGTGCTGGAATTTGCCCATATTTAATGCACACACAATATTGCTGGCGTTGTCCGATGCCACAAATCCACAGGAGAGTCCAATTGGGGTAAGCCATTCCGCGATGATCTTCCTCAGTTGCCGTAAGAGGTTTTCAGCTGTGTGCGTATTCTGGAAAGCGGTGATACAAAGCGTAGCCTGCCTAGGAAAGAGTTGGCGTTTGCAAGATGCTGCTACTGGTGCCGCCGCTGCTGTTCTTGCGGCGGGAGTCCATACATCTACCCAGTGGGCTGTCACAGTCATATAGTCCTGACCCTGCCCTGCTCCACTTGTCCACATGTCCGTGGTTAAGTGGACATTGGGTACAACTGCATTTTTTAGGACACTGGTGAGTCTTTTTCTGACGTCCGTGTACATTCTCGGTATCGCCTGCCTAGAGAAGTGAAACCTAGATGGTATTTGGTAACGGGGGCACACTGCCTCAATAAATTGTCTAGTTCCCTGTGAACTAACGGCGGATACCGGACGCACGTCTAACACCAACATAGTTGTCAAGGCCTCAGTTATCCGCTTTGCAGCAGGATGACTGCTGTGATATTTCATCTTCCTCGCAAAGGACTGTTGAACAGTCAATTGCTTACTGGAAGTAGTACAAGTGGGCTTACGACTTCCCCTCTGGGATGACCATCGACTCCCAGCAGCAACAACAGCAGCGCCAGCAGCAGTAGGCGTTACACGCAAGGATGCATCGGAGGAATCCCAGGCAGGAGAGGAATCGTCAGAATTGCCAGTGACATGGCCTGCAGGACTATTGGCATTCCTGGGGAAGGAGGAAATTGACACTGAGGGAGTTGGTGGGGTGGTTTGCGTGAGCTTGGTTACAAGAGGAAGGGATTTACTGGTCAGTGGACTGCTTCCGCTGTCACCCAAAGTTTTTGAACTTGTCACTGACTTATTATGAATGCGCTGCAGGTGACGTATAAGGGAGGATGTTCCGAGGTGGTTAACGTCCTTACCCCTACTTATTACAGCTTGACAAAGGGAACACACGGCTTGACACCTGTTGTCCGCATTTCTGGTGAAATACCTCCACACCGAAGAGCTGATTTTTTTGGTATTTTCACCTGGCATGTCAACGGCCATATTCCTCCCACGGACAACAGGTGTCTCCCCGGGTGCCTGACTTAAACAAACCACCTCACCATCAGAATCCTCCTGGTCAATTTCCTCCCCAGCGCCAGCAACACCCATATCCTCCTCATCCTGGTGTACTTCAACACTGACATCTTCAATCTGACTATCAGGAACTGGACTGCGGGTGCTCCTTCCAGCACTTGCAGGGGGCGTGCAAATGGTGGAAGGCGCATGCTCTTCACGTCCAGTGTTGGGAAGGTCAGGCATCGCAACCGACACAATTGGACTCTCCTTGTGGATTTGGGATTTCGAAGAATGCACAGTTCTTTGCTGTGCTGCTTTTGCCAGCTTGAGTCTTTTCATTTTTCTAGCGAGAGGCTGAGTGCTTCCATCCTCATGTGAAGCTGAACCACTAGCCATGAACATAGGCCAGGGCCTCAGCCGTTCCTTGCCACTCCGTGTCGTAAATGGCATATTGGCAAGTTTACGCTTCTCCTCCGACAATTTTATTTTAGGTTTTGGAGTCCTTTTTTTTCTGATATTTGGTGTTTTGGATTTGACATGCTCTGTACTATGACATTGGGCATCGGCCTTGGCAGATGACGTTGCTGGCATTTCATCGTCTCGGCCATGACTAGTGGCAGCAGCTTCAGCACGAGGTGGAAGTGGATCTTGATCTTTCCCTAATTTTGGAACCTCAACATTTTTGTTCTCCATATTTTAATAGGCACAACTAAAAGGCACCTCAGGTAAACAATGGAGATGGATACTAGTATACAATTATGGACTGCCTGCCGAGTGCAGACACAGAGGTAGCCACAGCCGTGAACTACCGTACTGTACTGTGTCTGCTGCTAATATAGACTGGTTGATAAAGAGATGTCTATGTAACTATGTATGTATAAAGAAGAAAGAAAAAAAAACCACGGTTAGGTGGTATACAATTATGGACGGACTGCCTGCCGAGTGCAGACACAGAGGTAGCCACAGCCGTGAACTACCGTACTGTACTGTGTCTGCTGCTAATATAGACTGGTTGATAAAGAGATGTCTATGTAACTATGTATGTATAAAGAAGAAAGAAAAAAAAACCACGGTTAGGTGGCATACAATTATGGACGGACTGCCTGCCGAGTGCAGACACAGAGGTAGCCACAGCCGTGAACTACCGTACTGTACTGTGTCTGCTGCTAATATAGACTGGTTGATAAAGAGATGTCTATGTAACTATGTATGTATAAAGAAGAAAGAAAAAAAAACCACGGTTAGGTGGTATACAATTATGGACGTACTGCCTGCCGAGTGCAGACACAGAGGTAGCCACAGCCGTGAACTACCGTACTGTACTGTGTCTGCTGCTAATATAGACTGGTTGATAAAGAGATGTCGTAGTAGTATGTATGTATAAAGAAGAAAAAAAAACCACGGTTAGGTGGTATATACAATTATGGACGGGCTGCCGAGTGCCGACACAGAGGTAGCCACAGCCGTGAACTACCGCACTGTACTGTGTCTGCTGCTAATATATAGACTGGTTGATAAAGAGATAGTATACTCGTAACTAGTATGTATGTATAAAGAAAGAAAAAAAAACCACGGTTAGGTGGTATATACAATTATGGACGGGCTGCCGAGTGCCGACACAGAGGTAGCCACAGCCGTGAACTACCGCACTGTACTGTGTCTGCTGCTAATATAGACTGGTTGATAAAGAGATAGTATACTCGTAACTAGTATGTATGTATAAAGAAAGAAAAAAAAACCACGGTTAGGTGGTATATACAATTATGGACGGGCTGCCGAGTGCCGACACAGAGGTAGCCACAGCCGTGAACTACCGCACTGTACTGTGTCTGCTGCTAATATATAGACTGGTTGATAAAGAGATAGTATACTCGTAACTAGTATGTATGTATAAAGAAAGAAAAAAAAACCACGGTTAGGTGGTATATACAATTATGGACGGGCTGCCGAGTGCCGACACAGAGGTAGCCACAGCCGTGAACTACCGCACTGTACTGTGTCTGCTGCTAATATAGACTGGTTGATAAAGAGATAGTATACTCGTAACTAGTATGTATGTATAAAGAAAGAAAAAAAAACCACGGTTAGGTGGTATATACAATTATGGACGGGCTGCCGAGTGCCGACACAGAGGTAGCCACAGCCGTGAACTACCGCACTGTACTGTGTCTGCTGCTAATATATAGACTGGTTGATAAAGAGATAGTATACTCGTAACTAGTATGTATGTATAAAGAAAGAAAAAAAAACCACGGTTAGGTCACTGGTATATACAATTATGGACGGGCTGCCGAGTGCCGACACAGAGGTAGCCACAGCCGTGAACTACCGCACTGTACTGTGTCTGCTGCTAATATATAGACTGGTTGATAAAGAGATAGTATACTCGTAACTAGTATGTATGTATAAAGAAAGAAAAAAAAACCACGGTTAGGTGGTATATACAATTATGGACGGGCTGCCGAGTGCCGACACAGAGGTAGCCACAGCCGTGAACTACCGCACTGTACTGTGTCTGCTGCTAATATAGACTGGTTGATAAAGAGATAGTATACTCGTAACTAGTATGTATGTATAAAGAAAGAAAAAAAAACCACGGTTAGGTGGTATATACAATTATGGACGGGCTGCCGAGTGCCGACACAGAGGTAGCCACAGCCGTGAACTACCGCACTGTACTGTGTCTGCTGCTAATATATAGACTGGTTGATAAAGAGATAGTATACTCGTAACTAGTATGTATGTATAAAGAAAGAAAAAAAAACCACGGTTAGGTGGTATATACAATTATGGACGGGCTGCCGAGTGCCGACACAGAGGTAGCCACAGCCGTGAACTACCGCACTGTACTGTGTCTGCTGCTAATATATAGACTGGTTGATAAAGAGATAGTATACTCGTAACTAGTATGTATGTATAAAGAAAGAAAAAAAAACCACGGTTAGGTGGTATATACAATTATGGACGGGCTGCCGAGTGCCGACACAGAGGTAGCCACAGCCGTGAACTACCGCACTGTACTGTGTCTGCTGCTAATATAGACTGGTTGATAAAGAGATAGTATACTCGTAACTAGTATGTATGTATAAAGAAAGAAAAAAAAACCACGGTTAGGTGGTATATACAATTATGGACGGGCTGCCGAGTGCCGACACAGAGGTAGCCACAGCCGTGAACTACCGCACTGTACTGTGTCTGCTGCTAATATAGACTGGTTGATAAAGAGATAGTATACTCGTAACCAGTATGACTATAAAGAAAGAAAAAAAAACCACGGTTAGGTGGTATATACAATTATGGACGGGCTGCCGAGTGCCGACACAGAGGTAGCCACAGCCGTGAACTACCGCACTGTACTGTGTCTGCTGCTAATATAGACTGGTTGATAAAGAGATAGTATACTACTAATATTATATATACTGGTGGTCAGGTCACTGGTCACTAGTCACACTGGCAGTGGCACTCCTGCAGCAAAAGTGTGCACTGTTTAATTTTAATATAATATTATGTACTCCTGGCTCCTGCTATAACCTATAACTGGCACTGCAGTGCTCCCCAGTCTCCCCCACAATTATAAGCTGTGTGAGCTGAGCACAGTCAGATATATATATATACATTGATGCAGCACACTGGGCTGAGCAGTGCACACAGATATGGTATGTGACTGAGTCACTGTGTGTATCGTTTTTTTCAGGCAGAGAACGGATATATTAAATAAAACAAACAACTGCACTGTCTGGTGGTCACTGTGGTCGTCAGTCACTAAACTCTGCACTCTCTTCTACAGTATCACAGCCTCAGGTCAATCTCTCTCTCTCTCTCTCTCTCAACCCTAATCTAAATGGAGAGGACGCCAGCCACGTCCTCTCCCTATCAATCTCAATGCACGTGTGAAAATGGCGGCGACGCGCGGCTCCTTATATAGAATCCGAGTCTCGCGAGAATCCGACAGCGTCATGATGACGTTCGGGCGCGCTCGGGTTAACCGAGCAAGGCGGGAGGATCCGAGTCTGCTCGGACCCGTGAAAAAAACATGAAGTTCGTGCGGGTTCGGATTCAGAGAAACCGAACCCGCTCATCTCTAGTATATTAGTGTGTGCTGGGGAGGGGGGATGTGGTATATTAGTGTGTGCTTGGGAGGGAGGGTGATATATTAGTAGAGATGAGCGGGTTCGGTTTCTCTGAATCCGAACCCGCCAGAACTTCATGTTTTTTTTCACGGGTCCGAGCGACTCGGATCTTCCCGCCTTGCTCGGTTAACCCGAGCGCGCCCGAACGTCATCATGACGCTGTCGGATTCTCGCGAGGCTCGGATTCTATCGCGAGACTCGGATTCTATATAAGGAGCCGCGCGTCGCCGCCATTTTCACACGTGCATTGAGATTGATAGGGAGAGGACGTGGCTGGCGTCCTCTCCGTTTAGACACTTGATTTACTAATTTTGGGGAGCATTAGGAGTACTCAGTAGTGTACAGTGCAGAGTTTTGCTGATAGTGACCAGTGACCACCACTTTTATTTATAATCCGTTCTCTGCCTGAAAAAAGCGATACACAGCACACAGTGACTCAGTCACATACATACCATATCTGTGTGCACTGCTCAGGCTCAGGCCAGTGTGCTGCATCATCTATATAGTATATATATTATATATCTGTCTGACTGCTCAGCTCACACAGCTTATAATTGTGGGGGAGACTGGGGAGCACTACTGCAGTGCCAGTTATAGGTTATAGCAGGAGCCAGGAGTACATAATATTATATTAAAATTAAACAGTGCACACTTTTGCTGCAGGAGTGCCACTGCCAGTGTGACTAGTGACCAGTGACCTGACCACCAGTATATAATATTAGTAGTATACTATCTCTTTATCAACCAGTCTATATATTAGCAGCAGACACAGTACAGTGCGGTAGTTCACGGCTGTGGCTACCTCTGTGTCGGCACTCCGCAGCCCGTCCATAATTGTATATACCAGTGACCTAACCATGGTTTTTTTTTCTTTCTTTATACATACATACTAGTTACGAGTATACTATCTCTTTATCAACCAGTCTATATATTAGCAGCAGACACAGTACAGTGCGGTAGTTCACGGCTGTGGCTACCTCTGTGTCGGCACTCGGCAGCCCGTCCATAATTGTATATACCACCTAACCGTGGTTTTTTTTTCTTTCTTTATACATACATACTAGTTACGAGTATACTATCTCTTTATCAACCAGTCTATATATTAGCAGCAGACACAGTACAGTGCGGTAGTTCACGGCTGTGGCTACCTCTGTGTCGGCACTCGGCAGCCCGTCCATAATTGTATATACCACCTAACCGTGGTTTTTTTTTCTTTCTTTATACATACATACTAGTTACGAGTATACTATCTCTTTATCAACCAGTCTATATATTAGCAGCAGACACAGTACAGTGCGGTAGTTCACGGCTGTGGCTACCTCTGTGTCGGCACTCCGCAGCCCGTCCATAATTGTATATACCAGTGACCTAACCGTGGTTTTTTTTTCTTTCTTTATACATACATACTAGTTACGAGTATACTATCTCTTTATCAACCAGTCTATATATTAGCAGCAGACACAGTACAGTGCGGTAGTTCACGGCTGTGGCTACCTCTGTGTCGGCACTCGGCAGCCCGTCCATAATTGTATATACCACCTAACCGTGGTTTTTTTTTCTTTCTTTATACATACATACTAGTTACGAGTATACTATCTCTTTATCAACCAGTCTATATATTAGCAGCAGACACAGTACAGTGCGGTAGTTCACGGCTGTGGCTACCTCTGTGTCGGCACTCGGCAGCCCGTCCATAATTGTATATACCAGTGACCTAACCGTGGTTTTTTTTTCTTTCTTTATACATACATACTAGTTACGAGTATACTATCTCTTTATCAACCAGTCTATATATTAGCAGCAGACACAGTACAGTGCGGTAGTTCACGGCTGTGGCTACCTCTGTGTCGGCACTCGGCAGCCCGTCCATAATTGTATATACCAGTGACCTAACCGTGGTTTTTTTTTCTTTCTTTATACATACATACTAGTTACGAGTATACTATCTCTTTATCAACCAGTCTATATATTAGCAGCAGACACAGTACAGTGCGGTAGTTCACGGCTGTGGCTACCTCTGTGTCGGCACTCGGCAGCCCGTCCATAATTGTATATACCAGTGACCTAACCGTGGTTTTTTTTTCTTTCTTTATACATACATACTAGTTACGAGTATACTATCTCTTTATCAACCAGTCTATATATTAGCAGCAGACACAGTACAGTGCGGTAGTTCACGGCTGTGGCTACCTCTGTGTCGGCACTCGGCAGCCCGTCCATAATTGTATATACCACCTAACCGTGGTTTTTTTTTCTTTCTTTATACATACATACTAGTTACGAGTATACTATCTCTTTATCAACCAGTCTATATATTAGCAGCAGACACAGTACAGTGCGGTAGTTCACGGCTGTGGCTACCTCTGTGTCGGCACTCGGCAGCCCGTCCATAATTGTATATACCACCTAACCGTGGTTTTTTTTTCTTTCTTTATACATACATACTAGTTACGAGTATACTATCTCTTTATCAACCAGTCTATATATTAGCAGCAGACACAGTACAGTGCGGTAGTTCACGGCTGTGGCTACCTCTGTGTCGGCACTCGGCAGCCCGTCCATAATTGTATATACCAGTGACCTAACCGTGGTTTTTTTTTCTTTCTTTATACATACATACTAGTTACGAGTATACTATCTCTTTATCAACCAGTCTATATATTAGCAGCAGACACAGTACAGTGCGGTAGTTCACGGCTGTGGCTACCTCTGTGTCGGCACTCGGCAGCCCGTCCATAATTGTATATACCACCTAACCGTGGTTTTTTTTTCTTTCTTTATACATACATACTAGTTACGAGTATACTATCTCTTTATCAACCAGTCTATATATTAGCAGCAGACACAGTACAGTGCGGTAGTTCACGGCTGTGGCTACCTCTGTGTCGGCACTCGGCAGCCCGTCCATAATTGTATACTAGTATCCAATCCATCCATCTCCATTGTTTACCTGAGGTGCCTTTTAGTTGTGCCTATTAAAATATGGAGAACAAAAATGTTGAGGTTCCAAAATTAGGGAAAGATCAAGATCCACTTCCACCTCGTGCTGAAGCTGCTGCCACTAGTCATGGCCGAGACGATGAAATGCCAGCAACGTCGTCTGCCAAGGCCGATGCCCAATGGCATAGTACAGAGCATGTCAAAACCAAAACACCAAATATCAGTAAAAAAAAGGACTCCAAAACCTAAAATAAAATTGTCGGAGGAGAAGCGTAAACTTGCCAATATGCCATTTACCACACGGAGTGGCAAGGAACGGCTGAGGCCCTGGCCTATGTTCATGGCTAGTGGTTCAGCTTCACATGAGGATGGAAGCACTCAGCCTCTCGCTAGAAAACTGAAAAGACTCAAGCTGGCAAAAGCACCGCAAAGAACTGTGCGTTCTTTGAAATCCCAAATCCACAAGGAGAGTCCAATTGTGTCGGTTGCGATGCCTGACCTTCCCAACACTGGACGTGAAGAGCATGCGCCTTCCACCATTTGCACGCCCCCTGCAAGTGCTGGAAGGAGCACCCGCAGTCCAGTTCCTGATAGTCAGATTGAAGATGTCAGTGTTGAAGTACACCAGGATGAGGAGGATATGGGTGTTGCTGGCGCTGGGGAGGAAATTGACCAGGAGGATTCTGATGGTGAGGTGGTTTGTTTAAGTCAGGCACCCGGGGAGACACCTGTTGTCCGTGGGAGGAATATGGCCGTTGACATGCCAGGTGAAAATACCAAAAAAATCAGCTCTTCGGTGTGGAGGTATTTCACCAGAAATGCGGACAACAGGTGTCAAGCCGTGTGTTCCCTTTGTCAAGCTGTAATAAGTAGGGGTAAGGACGTTAACCACCTCGGAACATCCTCCCTTATACGTCACCTGCAGCGCATTCATAATAAGTCAGTGACAAGTTCAAAAACTTTGGGTGACAGCGGAAGCAGTCCACTGACCAGTAAATCCCTTCCTCTTGTAACCAAGCTCACGCAAACCACCCCACCAACTCCCTCAGTGTCAATTTCCTCCTTCCCCAGGAATGCCAATAGTCCTGCAGGCCATGTCACTGGCAATTCTGACGAGTCCTCTCCTGCCTGGGATTCCTCCGATGCATCCTTGCGTGTAACGCCTACTGCTGCTGGCGCTGCTGTTGTTGCCGCTGGGAGTCGATGGTCATCCCAGAGGGGAAGTCGTAAGCCCACTTGTACTACTTCCAGTAAGCAATTGACTGTTCAACAGTCCTTTGCGAGGAAGATGAAATATCACAGCAGTCATCCTACTGCAAAGCGGATAACTGAGTCCTTGACAACTATGTTGGTGTTAGACGTGCGTCCGGTATCCGCCGTTAGTTCACAGGGAACTAGACAATTTATTGAGGCAGTGTGCCCCCGTTACCAAATACCATCTAGGTTCCACTTCTCTAGGCAGGCGATACCGAGAATGTACACGGACGTCAGAAAAAGACTCACCAGTGTCCTAAAAAATGCAGTTGTACCCAATGTCCACTTAACCACGGACATGTGGACAAGTGGAGCAGGGCAGGGTCAGGACTATATGACTGTGACAGCCCACTGGGTAGATGTATGGACTCCCGCCGCAAGAACAGCAGCGGCGGCACCAGTAGCAGCATCTCGCAAACGCCAACTCTTTCCTAGGCAGGCTACGCTTTGTATCACCGCTTTCCAGAATACGCACACAGCTGAAAACCTCTTACGGCAACTGAGGAAGATCATCGCGGAATGGCTTACCCCAATTGGACTCTCCTGTGGATTTGTGGCATCGGACAACGCCAGCAATATTGTGTGTGCATTAAATATGGGCAAATTCCAGCACGTCCCATGTTTTGCACATACCTTGAATTTGGTGGTGCAGAATTTTTTAAAAAACGACAGGGGCGTGCAAGAGATGCTGTCGGTGGCCAGAAAAATTGCGGGACACTTTCGGCGTACAGGCACCACGTACAGAAGACTGGAGCACCACCAAAAACTACTGAACCTGCCCTGCCATCATCTGAAGCAAGAAGTGGTAACGAGGTGGAATTCAACCCTCTATATGCTTCAGAGGTTGGAGGAGCAGCAAAAGGCCATTCAAGCCTATACAATTGAGCACGATATAGTAGGTGGAATGCACCTGTCTCAAGTGCAGTGGAGAATGATTTCAACGTTGTGCAAGGTTCTGATGCCCTTTGAACTTGCCACACGTGAAGTCAGTTCAGACACTGCCAGCCTGAGTCAGGTCATTCCCCTCATCAGGCTTTTGCAGAAGAAGCTGGAGGCATTGAAGGAGGAGCTAACACGGAGCGATTCCGCTAGGCATGTGGGACTTGTGGATGCAGCCCTTAATTCGCTTAACAAGGATTCACGGGTGGTCAATCTGTTGAAATCAGAGCACTACATTTTGGCCACCGTGCTCGATCCTAGATTTAAAGCCTACCTTGGATCTCTCTTTCCGGCAGACACAGGTCTGCTGGGGTTGAAAGACCTGCTGGTGACAAAATTGTCAAGTCAAGCGGAACGCGACCTGTCAACATCTCCTCCTTCACATTCTCCCGCAACTGGGGGTGCGAGGAAAAGGCTCAGAATTCCGAGCCCACCCGCTGGCGGTGATGCAGGGCAGTCTGGAGCGACTGCTGATGCTGACATCTGGTCCGGACTGAAGGACCTGACAACGATTACGGACATGTCGTCTACTGTCACTGCATATGATTCTCTCAACATTGATAGAATGGTGGAGGATTATATAAGTGACCGCATCCAAGTAGGCACGTCACACAGTCCGTACTTATACTGGCAGGAAAAAGAGGCAATTTGGAGGCCCTTGCACAAACTGGCTTTATTCTACCTAAGTTGCCCTCCCACAAGTGTGTACTCCGAAAGAGTGTTTAGTGCCGCCACTCACCTTGTCAGCAATCGGCGTACGAGGTTACATCCAGAAAATGTGGAGAAGATGATGTTCATTAAAATGAATTATAATCAATTCCTCCGCGGAGACATTGACCAGCAGCAATTGCCTCCACAAAGTACACAGGGAGCTGAGATGGTGGATTCCAGTGGGGACGAATTGATAATCTGTGAGGAGGGGGATGTACACGGTGATATATCGGAGGGTGAAGATGAGGTGGACATCTTGCCTCTGTAGAGCCAGTTTGTGCAAGGAGAGATTAATTGCTTCTTTTTTGGGGGGGGTCCAAACCAACCCGTCATATCAGTCACAGTCGTGTGGCAGACCCTGTCACTGAAATGATGGGTTGGTTAAAGTGTGCATGTCCTGTTTTGTTTATACAACATAAGGGTGGGTGGGAGGGCCCAAGGATAATTCCATCTTGCACCTCTTTTTTCTTTTCTTTTTCTTTGCATCATGTGCTGATTGGGGAGGGTTTTTTGGAAGGGACATCCTGCGTGACACTGCAGTGCCACTCCTAGATGGGCCCGGTGTTTGTGTCGGCCACTAGGGTCGCTAATCTTACTCACACAGCTACCTCATTGCGCCTCTTTTTTTCTTTGCGTCATGTGCTGTTTGGGGAGGGTTTTTTGGAAGGGACATCCTGCGTGACACTGCAGTGCCACTCCTAGATGTGCCCGGTGTTTGTGTCGGCCACTAGGGTCGCTAATCTTACTCACACAGCTACCTCATTGCGCCTCTTTTTTTCTTTGCGTCATGTGCTGTTTGGGGAGGGTTTTTTGGAAGGGACATCCTGCGTGACACTGCAGTGCCACTCCTAGATGGGCCCGGTGTTTGTGTCGGCCACTAGGGTCGCTAATCTTACTCACACAGTCAGCTACCTCATTGCGCCTCTTTTTTTCTTTGCGTCATGTGCTGTTTGGGGAGGGTTTTTTGGAAGGGCCATCCTGCGTGACACTGCAGTGCCACTCCTAGATGGGCCCGGTGTTTGTGTCGGCCACTAGGGTCGCTAATCTTACACAGCTACCTCATTGCGCCTCTTTTTTTCTTTGCGTCATGTGCTGTTTGGGGAGGGTTTTTTGGAAGGGCCATCCTGCGGGACACTGCAGTGCCACTCCTAGATGGGCCCGGTGTTTGTGTCGGCCACTAGGGTCGCTAATCTTACTCACACAGCTACCTCATTGCGCCTCTTTTTTTCTTTGCGTCATGTGCTGTTTGGGGAGGGTTTTTTGGAAGGGACATCCTGCGTGACACTGCAGTGCCACTCCTAGATGGGCCCGGTGTTTGTGTCGGCCACTAGGGTCGCTAATCTTACTCACACAGTCAGCTACCTCATTGCGCCTCTTTTTTTCTTTGCATCATGTGCTGTTTGGGGAGGGTTTTTTGGAAGGGCCATCCTGCGTGACACTGCAGTGCCACTCCTAGATGGGCCCGGTGTTTGTGTCGGCCACTAGGGTCGCTAATCTTACTCACACAGCTACCTCATTGCGCCTCTTTTTTTCTTTGCGTCATGTGCTGTTTGGGGAGGGTTTTTTGGAAGGGCCATCCTGCGTGACACTGCAGTGCCACTCCTAGATGGGCCCGGTGTTTGTGTCGGCCACTAGGGTCGCTAATCTTACTCACACAGCTACCTCATTGCGCCTCTTTTTTTCTTTGCGTCATGTGCTGTTTGGGGAGGGTTTTTTGGAAGGGACATCCTGCGTGACACTGCAGTGACACTCCTAGATGGGCCCGGTGTTTGTGTCGGCCACTAGGGTCGCTTATCTTACTCACACAGCGACCTCGGTGCAAATTTTAGGACTAAAAATAATATTGTGAGGTGTGAGGTATTCAGAATAGACTGAAAATGAGTGTAAATTATGGTTTTTGAGGTTAATAATACTTTGGGATCAAAATGACCCCCAAATTCTATGATTTAAGCTGTTTTTTAGTGTTTTTGGAAAAAAACACCCGAATCCAAAACACACCCGAATCCGACCAAAATAATTCGGTGAGGTTTTGCCAAAACGCGTTCGAACCCAAAACACGGCCGCGGAACCGAACCCAAAACCAAAACACAAAACCCGAAAAATTTCAGGCGCTCATCTCTATATATTAGTGTGTGCTGGGGAGGGGGGTGGTATATTAGTGTGTGTGCTGGGGGGTATATTAGTGTATGCTGGGGAGGGGGGGTGGTATATTAGTGTATGCTGGGGGTGTGTGTGGTATATTAGTGTGTGCTGGGGAGGGGGGATGTGGTATATTAGTGTGTGCTGGGGAAGGGGGCTGGTATATTAGTGTATGCTGGGGGTGTGGTATATTAGTGTGTGCTGAGGAGGGGGGGATATTAGTGTGTGTTGGGGGGGTGGTATATTAACAGTGTGTGTGTGTGTGTGTGTGTGTGTGTGTGTGTGTGTGTGTGTGTGTGTGTGTGTGTGTGTGTGTGTTGGGGGGGAATAAAAGAAAAAGTAATCAGCGCTCTCCACGAGTGACCATACAGTACATTTACATTTTTCTAATTTAATTTTGTTTCAAGAAGCAGAATGTATATACTAAAACCTAATACCGGTATGCAAACACACACAATACAAAGACACAAAACAGACAAAAAAATGTTTTTATTATTATGGTTCAAGCTAATTTTTATTTAGCAGGTACTTGATATTTCATTACTTTCCCTTTTTTCTTTCCTTTAAAACATCAGTATGTATATCAGTCCTTTGCGTATAAAAGGTGCTCAGGTACTTACCACAGTCGGTTTCCATAATTCATACTATAAAACAGGCTAATCATGAAAACCTGCAGAAAGAGCTTTATCACGTTTAGGGGTACCAATGGCAATCAAAGTTCAGTGACAGTTCATAACAGCTGGGGCAGTTTCCCACTGCATGTCACGCACCGCCTCTCCCCAGCCTTCACCTCTCTCCTGTCACCCATGAACTCTCACCCTCTCCCCATCACCTCTCTCCTGTCACTCACTGACTCCCTCTCACCCTCTCCCCATGTCACCCACTAACTCACCCTCTCCCCGTCACATCTTTCTCCTGTCACACTCTCCCTGTCGCTCACTGACTCTCACCCTCTCCATGTCACCCACTAACTCACCCTCTCCCCGCCACCTTTCTCTCCTGTTGCACCCTCCCTGTCGCTCACTAACCCTCTCCCCCTCAACCTCTCCATGTCACCCAATAACTCACCCTCTCCACGCCACCTCTCTCTCCTGTCGCACCCTCCCTGTCGCTCACTGACCCTCTCCCCCTCAACCTTCAACCTCTCCATGTCACCCACTAACTCTCACCCTCTTCCCATCCACTCTGTCTCCTGTCACCTACTGACTCTCCGACGTCACCCACCGACTCTAACCCTCTCCCCATCACTCTCTGGCATTCTGTCTCTGTCATCCACTGACTCTTTTCACATTTCAAACTAGGAAACCTTGCAAAGAGATATGTCAAGAAGACATACTGATGCGTCCTTCTCAGTTTAAAGGCTAATTGTGGCAAACACAACTCGTTTTCCGCAATAAGCACGCCCGTGGGTGTGCATGCATCCGTGACACATAGGATCGCATGGTGTGTACACGCCCGCAAACAGGACGCAGCTTGCGATGCGGCTGCTTGCAGGCAAGATGAGTGTGGCCACATCTGTATTTGTAGGAGGGCGCCAAATGTATAGTTTGCAGGAGGGCGCCCATAGGCGTGCGCATGGGGAGTGCCTGGTACGCACAGGCACCCCCTACTGTCTGGCACCCCCAACTCACACACGCCTGCACACATACACAGGATCCCACCACAGCAGCTTTGGCAAGTGAGTTTCCGTCTCCAGTATGTGAATAGTATGAGGAAGGGCAAGGTGAGGGGGGTGTTGGGAATTGGTGCAGGTGCTGTGAGACCTGGCCAGACGGAGGGAGCTGCCAGGGGTTGCGGGCAGTGTGCAGTGAAGACAGTGGTAGTTGCGGAGCTGACAGCAGCATGGACCTTGTTGGCAGTGCCGTTTTTTGCGGCGGGCGAGCCGTGCAACCGCACGGGGCGCCCGCCGCGGCACTTTGCAGGTCCCGGTTTCCCTGTTCTCCGTCTTTCCGAGTACTCTTGCTCGGGGGGCGGAGTTTCGCGGAATGACGCGGTTGCGTCGTGACGTCACGACGCAATCGCGTCATTCCGCTAAACTCCGCCCCCCGAACAGGAGTACTCGAGAAGACGGAGGAGGGCTGGAAGGAGGAGGCGCGAGGAAGCTGGAAGGAGGAGGCGCGACGAGGAAGGAGAGACGGCCAACCCGAAGAGCGGGAAGATCCTTCATATGTAAGTTGTCTCTCTCTCTCCCTTCCTCCCCCCCACTTGACACTTGCCTGCCAGCTGCCACACTGTGTAAAATTTGGACTCTTGCCTGCTGCACTTTGTAATTGGGGACACTTGTCTGCTGCACTGTGTAATTGGGGACACTTGCCTGCTGCACTGTGTAATTGGGGACACTTGCCTGCTGCACTGTGTAATTGGGGACACTTGCCTGCTGCACTGTATAATTGGGGACACTTGTCTGCTGCACTGTGTAATTGGGGACACTTGCCTGCCATAATGTGTAAAATGGGGACTCTTGCCTGCCGCAATGTGTAAAATGGGGACTCTTCCCTGCCGCAATGTGTAAAATGGGGACTCTTGCCTGCCGCAATGTGTAAAATGGGGACTCTTGCCTGCCTACTGTGTAAAATGGGGACACGTGCCTGCCGCAATGTGTAAAATGGGGACTCTTGCCTGCCGTAATGTGTAAAATGGGGACTCTTGCCTGCCTACTGTGTAAAATGGGGACACGTGCCTGCCGCATTGTGTAAAATGGGGACTCTTGCCTGCCGTAATGTGTAAAATGGGGACTCTTGCCTGCCTACTGTGTAAAATGGGGACTCTTGCCTGCCTACTGTGTAAAATGGGGACATGTGCCTGCGTAATGTGTAAAATGGGGACTCTTGCCTGCCGTAGTGTGTAAAATGGGGTCTTTTTTTTTCTTTTTTTCCCTGTGGTGGCCGTGATATCAGATGAGGCCACGGCCATTTTAATGAGACCACGCCCATTTTAATAAGGCCACACCCCCTTGTCGAAGGCGCGCGCATTTTTTGTTTTTAGATCTTAGGGGGGGGGGCGCATTTTTACATCTCGCACTGGGAGCCAAATTGCCTAGAAACAGCCCTGCTTGTTGGAAGGGTGCTGGGGATGTGCACAGTGTGCGGTTCGGCTAGCGGTAAGTGTGGATGCTATCAGTGGGATAGGAGCTGTTTTGGGTAGGGGGGGGTGCGCTGGCCGAAGTTGTGCAGGGAGCGGGGTGCGCTTGCTGGCCGGATCTGTGCGGGGACTGGGAGGAGGATAAATTTACCGGCCGTAATTGTGACCTAGGTGGGTGGTGCTGGGGGTGGGGGTGCGGGTACTGGGGCTGTGTGCTTCATCTGTCCCCTCCATCCCTAGTCCTGTTTCTGTGCAGAATAGGTGGTTTGGGAGAAGAAAGGGAGTAGGACAGCCACATCTTCCAGGCTGCTAATAAGAGTTGCTGCTTCTGGAACAGGACGCTGGTCTGGCCCATGCTGGTGGTGTCCTTCCAGGGCTGGCTGAAGAGCTGGTGCTGCTGGTCTAAGGGCAGATTTCCAGCCTGGAGGTGCTGAGTGATGTCTGGGTCAGGAGTGGCTGGCGGTGAGGAGCACTCAGCAGCAAGCACACCCACAAGTAAGACAGGTAGAATAACACAGGATGCTACAAAGCAGTAGCTGCCCATGTGTCCTTCCACACAGCCCACCCTGCACAGCAGGAGAGTGCTGACCATTGTGAAGCAGAGAGGTAATAAAAGACAAGTTTTGTGACAATATATAATGTGTTTTTGAGCACGATGTGTCACATAATGTGTGTGTGGGAGGGCACTGTGTGGCATATGTGTTTAGGGACCACTGACTTATTGAATAAAAAAGCGGTTGTTCAGCAGTACTGTCTGTCACTGTGAATGAGTGAATGAGTGGTATAATGTGAATTCCAGCTCATAATGTGTGGCATAACATGAATTTGGCTCATACTGTGTGGCGTAATGTGAATGCGGCTCATACTGTGTGGTGTAATGTGAATGCGGTTCATACTGTGTGGCGTAATATGAATTCGGCTCATACTGTGCGGTGTAATGTGAATGCAGCTCATACCGTGTGGCGTAATGTGAATGCGGCTCATACCATGTGGCGTAATGTGAAAGCGGCTCATACCGTGTTGCGTAATGTGAATGTAGCTCATACTGTGCGGTGTAATGTGAATGCAGCTCATACTGTGCGGTGTAATGTGAATGCACCTCATACTGTGCGGTGTAATGTGAATGTGGCTCATACCGTGTCGCTTAATGTGAATTTGGCACATACCATGTCGCGTAATGTGAATGCGGCTCATACCGTGTGGTGAAATGTGAATGCGGCTTATACCGTGTGGTGTAATGCGAATGCGGCTCATACCGTGTGGCGTACTGTGAATGCGGATTATACTGTGTGATGTAATGTGAACGCAGCTCATACTGTGCGGTGTAATGCTAATGCGACTCATACCGTGTGGCGTAATGTGAATTTCGGCTCATACCGTATGGTGTAATGTGAATGCGGCTCATACTGTGTGGTGTAATGTGAAGCTCAGCTCATACTTTGCGGTGTAATGTGAATGCAGCTCATACTGTGCAGTGTAATGTGAATGCGGCTCATACTGTGCAGTGTAATGTGAATGCGGCTCATACTGTGTGGTGTAATGTGAAGCTCAGCTCATACTTTGCGGTGTAATGTGAATGCAGCTCATACTGTGCAGTGTAATGTGAATGCAGCTCATACCATGTGGCGTAATGTGAATTTCGGCTCATACCATATGGTGTAATGTGAATGCGGCTCATACTGTGTGGTGTAATGTGAAGCTCAGCTCATACTTTGCGGTGTAATGTGAATGCAGCTCATACTGTGCAGTGTAATGTGAATGCGGCTCATACTGTGCAGTGTAATGTGAATGCGGCTCATACTGTGTGGTGTAATGTGAAGCTCAGCTCATACTTTGCGGTGTAATGTGAATGCAGCTCATACTGTGCAGTGTAATGTGAATGTGGCTCATACTGTGTGGTGTAATGTGAAGCTCAGCTCATACTTTGCGGTGTAATGTGAATGCGGCTCATACTGTGCAATGTAATGTGAATGCAGCTCATACTGTGCAGTGTAATGTGAATGCGGCTTATACTGTGCGACGTAATGTGAATAAGGGGCACTACTGTCAGTAGCTGGTGAGCATAGAGACATGTGTGACAAATGCTGGTGTCCTGCGGAGGAGTCTGATGGCATAGAAAGAGGCAGATGTGGCTCTGATAGCACACATGTAAATTTTAAACTTTAGAGTGTAGGTGCTGGGGGGTGCAAGGGGTGGGATGTGTGTGTATGTGGGGGGAATGCATATGCACCACTTGCTAGTTCTGCCACTGGGTCAGGGATTAGTTGGAGAAGTGTAAGCAGTAATATGGGCTGCTGGGGTTCAGGGATATGCCATAGCGGACAGTCAGCACCATTATGTTTCATTTTATTTCTCTGGGGTGTTTATCTACTTGTATTAATAGGAACTAGGGAGAAATTAGATTAAGCCATGTGATTTTACTGAGAGAATGTAAAATAGTGCTAGACATGGCACTGGGCGGTGCTAAACGCCCAAAAGGTGGTTCTAGACATGCCCAAAAGGCGGTGCACCTCCTAATAAAATTGGCTGCGCACGCCTATGAGGGCGCCGAACACCTTAGCACCGGCCCTGGCTGCAGCACTTCTCTCTGCCCCTCTCTCTGCCCTTTAGGCTGCTGAAGCAACTCTCTCTGCCCCTCAGGCTGCTGCGAAGCAGCTCTCTCTGCCCCTCAGGCTGCTGCGGCACAGCTGTCTCTGTCCCTCCTGCCTGAGAGGCAGAGACAGCTGTGCCGCAGCAGCCTGAGGGATTGTAACATAGCGGGATTATCAGGTCTGGGATGGCAGTTCTAGGGCATTATTTTCATTGAGGCATTGGGGGATTATCAAGTCGGGGGGGGGGGGGGGGGCAATTTTGGTGTATTATTTTTATTGAGAGTTTGGGGGGGTTCATCTCTGTTGGGGGTCAGTACAGGGGAGGTGGGTGCCAAAACATGCTCTTGCTCCGGGCACCATGGCGCCTAGCTACACCTCTGGAGGCTGGTGAGGCAGAGCCTTTCCTGTCATACTAACATCTGTGCCACAGTTTTGACTGTATAAAGTATATGAAAAATATAAAGAAGTTGGTTGAAATATCTTATTTACATTAATCTAATCATTATTATAGCCAAAACTCTGGAGTGAAAAGTCTATGGCAGGTAAGGCAGTGCCTCCCCTGGCTATCTTTTCCGCACACCTCTGATCAAAAATCACCAAACTTCCAGGAGTTTATACTACTGCACCTGTGTGTGATGCCCACATGTACCCTTTGGCTCATATATTGCGTGTAAATCTGGCTCTGGTGCTAGACAGTGCTTAATGAGCCATGTAACTCACAGCACGTCCCATAATGATGTGGGGCATGTATGTTGAGGTGTAAATGATGTGTGGCATGGATGTTGAGGTGTAAGTGACATGGGGCATGTATGTTGAGGTGTAAATGACATGGGACATGTATGTTGTGGTGTAAATGACACGGGACATGTATAGTGAGGTGTAAGTGACGTGGGACATGTATGTTGAGGTGTAAATGATGTGGGGCATGTATGTTGAGGTGTAAATGACATGGGGCATGTATGTTGAGGTGTAAATGCATGGGACATGTATGTTGTGGTGTAAATGACACGGGACATGTATAGTGAGGTGTAAGTGACGTGGGACATGTATGTTGAGGTGTAAATGATGTGGGGCATGTATGTTGAGGTGTACATGACATGGGACATGTATGTTGTGGTGTAAATGACACTGGACATGTATAGTGAGGTGTAAGTGACGTGGGACATGTGTGTTGAGGTTTAAATGACGTGGGGCATGTATGTTGAGGTGTAAATGACATGGGGCATGTGTGTTGTGGTGTAAATGACACGGGACATGTATAGTGAGGTGTAAGTGACGTGGGACATGTATGTTGAGGTCTAAATGACGTGGGGCATGTATGTTGAGGTGTAAATGACATGGGGCATGTATGTTGAGGTGTAAATGACATGGGGCATGTATGTTGTGGTGTAAATGACACAGGACATGTATAGTGAGGTGTAAGTGACGTAGGACATGTATGTTGAGGTGTAAATGATGTGGGATATATATGTTGAGGTGTAAATTATATGGGACATGTATGTTGGGCATGTATGTTAAAATGTTACATGGATGAGAGAGGTAATTTAGAACTTGCAGATAAAAGCAAACAGTTTTTTTCTCAACTTTTTAAAACTTGTATACAGTAAAAAAACACTGTAAAGACTTTAGGGGTCTATAAGCCTTGGATGGAGATAAAGTGTACAGATATAAAGTACCAGCCAACCAGTCCCTAACTGTCATTTATCAAACACAGCCTGTAACATGGCAGTTATGAGCTGATTGGCTGGTACTTAATATCTCTCTAAGGTTTGATACATTTCCCCCATAGTCTTTGATTATAGTCAGGGCAATAACAGTCAATTCAGTCTGCTGTGTAGTGTAATGGATGTATAACTGGACGTATAACTAATTCCAGTGGTGAAACTTTCTCTAATCTTTCTCACATCTTGGATAACGTGTCTCTAAAGCTGGGTACACAGTAAGCGATATGTCATCCCATCCGGAGGATCAGACCGACATATCGGGCACATCATCTAGTGTGTACGCACGACTGCGCACGCCCGTGGATCAGTTTGCCGGGTCATCCCATCGTGCTATATGCCTGATGGGAGGACCCGGTAAACGTCTGGATACAGGTGAATGCCATACATATCGTTCAGTGCGTACGGCACGGCCGATATATTGTTCTGTTGACCGTGCCATCGGTTGAGTACACACATCGTTAGGTGTGCACCCAGCTTTAGTTCTCAGAGTCCTTAAAGTTGAGAGTCAAACATCCCTTATTGACAAGATTTGCCTCCCAGGAACAGTCTCTATGAGGCTGATGCTGAATTGTGGTGTATAAAGCATGGCACACACACATACAGTGGTGCTGAAAACATGTCAATCCTTTCATGTAATGAGTTTCTCCATAAATCCAGAGGCTTCACAGTTTCACATACTGTTTCCAACAAATAAATGTAATGTTGGATCACCTAGATAAATTAATGAATGCAAAAATAAGTCCTTGTGTATTATACGTTATTGGCCTCTCTTAGGGGGAGATCATGATGTATCAAACCTTTTAGAAAGATAAAGTGGAAGCGTTGCCCATAGCAACCAATTAGAATCTGTCTTTTATCTAGAACAGGCTATAACAGAGATTCTCAAACGCGGTCCTCACGGCACCCCAACAGTGCAGGTTTTAAGTTTATCCATGCTTGGCCACAGGTGACTTAATTAACACATCAGTCAGCTTGACTTAATCATCTGAGCAGA
Source organism: Pseudophryne corroboree (assembly GCF_028390025.1). Classification (NCBI taxonomy): domain Eukaryota; kingdom Metazoa; phylum Chordata; class Amphibia; order Anura; family Myobatrachidae; genus Pseudophryne; species Pseudophryne corroboree. Next base: position 61,334,202 of record NC_086450.1, on the reverse strand, counting down.
GCCATGGATATACCTAAAAACTGGACCGTTGGAGGGCCTTGAGAACCGCATTTGAGAACCTCTGGCCTACAAAACGATAGAAGTTGAGCGACTTCTCCACTTTATCTCTCTGCTAGGTTTAATACAACCTCCCTCAGTTTGATACATCTCCCCTTAATCTTTTTTTAATTACTTTTAAGATCTGAACTAACTAAGCATAAATAAAGAATTTCAAAAAATTCAAAAAGTGTTCACAAACTTTCTCTTACGTCCTAGAGGATGCTGGGGACTCCGTAAGGACCATGGGGTATAGTCGGGCTCCGCAAAAGACATGGGCACTCTAAAGACTTTAGAATGGGTGTGCACTGGCTCCTCCCTCTCTGCCCCTCCTCCAGACCTCAGTTAGATCCTGTGCCCAGAGGAGACTGGGTGCACTGCAGGGGAGCTCTCCTGAGTTTCTCTGAGAAAGACTTTTGTTAGGTTTTTTATTTTCAGGGAGCGCTGCTGGCAACAGGCTCCCTGCATCTTGGGACTGAGGGGAGAGAAGCAGACCTACTTAAATGATAGGCTCTGCTTCTTAGGCTACTGGACACCATTAGCTCCAGAGGGTCGGAACGCAGGTCTCACCCTCGCCGTTCGTCCCGGAGCCGCGCCGCCGTCCTCCTCACAGAGCCGGAAGATAGAAGCCGGGTGAGTATTAAGAAGAAAGAAGACTTCAAAGGCGGCAGAAGACTTCAGATCCTCACTGAGGTAACGCTGCGCGCCATTGCTCCCACACATACACACACAGCGGGCACTGTAAGGGTGCAGGGCGCAGGGGGGGTGCCTGGGCAGCAATATTAACCTCAAGAGACACTGGCATATAGATTAGATACTGCGGAGGCGGTATATTAAAAAAAACCCTGCCAGTATAAATAATTTGAGCGGGACCGAAGCCCGCCGCTGAGGGGGCGGAGCTTGATCCTCCAGCACTAACCAGCGCCATTTTCTCCACAGCACACTGCAGAGAAGCTGGCTCCCCGGACTCTCCCCTGCTGAACACGGTTACAGAGGGCAAAAAAAGAGGGGGGGGCACATTTAATTGGCGCAGTGAGTGTAATTATATATATTTATATAAAAGCGCTGTACTAACTGGGATTTTATTCCAGTGTCCGGTGGCGCTGGGTGTGTGCTGGCATACTCTCTCTCTGTCTCTCCAAAGGGCCTTATTGGGGGACTGTCTCCATATAGATATATCCCTGAGTGTGTGGGGGTGTCGGTACGTGTGTGTCGGCATGTATGAAGCGGAAGGCTCATCTAAGGAGGAGGTGGAGCAGATGATTGTGGTGTCTCCGTCGGCAACGCCAACACCTGATTGGTTGGATATGTGGAATGTTTTAAATGCAAATGTGTCTTTATTACATAAGAGATTGGACAAAGCAGAGTCCAGGGATAAAACAGGGAGTCAATCCATGGCTTTAACTGTGTCACAGGGCCCTTCAGGGTCTCAGAAACGTCCACTGTCCCAAGTAGCAGACACTGATACCGACTTTGATTCTGACTCCAGTGTCGACTACGATGATGCGAGGTTACACCCAAGGGTGGCCAAAAGTATTCATTATATGATTATTGCAATAAAATATGTTTTGCATATCACAGATGACCCCTCTGTCCCTGACACGAGGGTATGCATGTTTAAGGAAAAGAAACCTGAGGTAACCTTTCCCCCATCTCATGAGCTGAATGAGTTATTTGAAAATGCTTGGAAAACTCCAGACAAGAAACTACAGATTCCCAAGAGAATTCTTATGGCGTATTCTTTCCTGGCACAGGACAGGTTACGGTGGGAATCCTCACCCAAGGTGGACAAGGCTTTAACGCGCTTGTCCAAAAAGGTGGCGCTACCATCTCCAGACACGGCAGCCCTCAAGGATCCTGCTGATCGCAGACAGGAGACTACCTTAAAATCAATTTATAGTCACATACGGGTGCCTTGCTCAGACCGGCGATAGCGTCGGCTTGGGTTTGTAGCGCTGTAGCAGCTTGGGCAGATACCTTGTCAGCTGACATTGATACCCTAGATAGGGATACCATTTTGTTGACCTTAGGTCACATAAAAGACGCAGTCTTATATATGAGAGACGCTCAGAGAGAGACGTTGGGCTGCTAGGTTCGAAAGCCAACGCCATGGCGATTTCTGCTAGGCGAGCCCTGTGGACCCGCCAATGGACGGGTGATGCCGACTCAAAGAGGCATATGGAAGTTTTGCCTTACAAGGGTGAGGTTTTATTTGGGGAAGGTCTCGCGGACCTGGTTTCCACAGCTACCGCGGGTAAATCTACTTTTTTACCTTATGTTCCCCCACAGCAAAAGAAAACACCACAATATCAGATGCAGTCCTTTCGGTCGCATAAGTCTAGAAGAGGTCGGGGCTCTTCCTTCCTCGCCAGAGGTAAGGGTAGAGGGAAAAGAATGCCTGCTACGGCTAGTTCCCAGGAGCAAAAGTCCTTCCCGGCTTCTACTAAATCCACCGCATGACGCTGGGGCTCCACTGAGGGAGTCCGCGCCGGTGGGGGCACGCCTTCGACTCTTCAGCCACGTCTGGGTTCAGTCAGACGTGGTTCCTTGGGCAATGGAAATTGTATCCCAAGGCTACAAGCTGGAATTCGAAGACGTGCCTCCTCGACGGTTTTTCAAATCGGCTTTACCAGCTTCTTCCCCAGAAAGGGAGATCGTTTTAGCTGCAAATTCAACAACTGTGTCAACAACAAGTGGTTGTCGAGGTTCCCCTAGTTCAACAGGGGAAGGGGTACTATTCAACCCTATTTGTGGTCCCGAAACCGGATGGCTCGGTCAGGCCCATTCTAAATTTAAAATCCCTAAACCTGTACTTGAAAAAGTTCAAATTCAAGATGGAATTGCTCCGGGCAGTTATCTCCAGCCTGGAAGGAGGGGATTTTATGGCATCACTAGACATAAAGGATGCATACCTTCATGTCCCCATATATCACCCTCATCAGGCGTACCTGAGATTCGCTGTACAGGACTGTCATTACCAGTTTCAGACATTGCCGTTTGGGCTTTCCACGGCCCCGAGGATTTTTACCAAAGTAATGGCGGAAATGATGGTGCTCCTGCGCAGACAGGGAGTCACAATTATCCCATACTTGGACGATCGCCTGATAAAAGCGAGATCGAGAGATCAATTGCAGAAAAGCGTGTCGCTCTCCCTGAGAGTGCTGCAGCAGCATGGCTGGATTCTAAATCTACCAAAGTCACAGTTGATTCCAATGACTCGGCTATCTTTCTTAGGCATGATTCTGGACACGGAACTAAAGAGGGTTTTTCTCCCAATGGAAAAAGCCCAGGAACTCCAGAACATGGTCAGAGACCTGTTAAAATCGAAAAGAGTGTCAGTCCATCAATGCACTCGAGTACTGGGAAAAATGGTGGCGACCTACGAGGCCATTCCCTTCGGGAGGTTCCATGCGAGGACGTTTCAGTGGGACCTTCAGGACAAGTGGTCCGGGTCCCATCTTCAAATTAATCGGAAAATAAGCCTGTCCCCCAGGGCCAGGGTGTCTCTCCTGTGGTGGCTGCAGAGTGCTCACCTTCTAGAGGGTCGCAGGTTCGGCATTCAAGACTGGGTTCTGGTGACCACGGACGCGAGCCTCCGAGGATGGGGAGCAGTCACACAAGGAAGAAATTTTCAGGGAACATGGTCAAGCCAGGAGACTTGTCTACACATCAACATACTGGAATTAAGGGCCATATACAAGGGCCTACGACAAGCGGAGAATCTTCTTCGCGACCTACCGGTTCTGATTCAATCAGACAACGTCACAGCCGTGGCTCATGTAAATCGCCAAGGCGGGACAAGGAGCAGAGTGGCAATGGCGGAAGCCACAAGGATTCTGCGCTGGGCGGAAAATCACGTAAGCGCTCTGTCAGCAGTCTTCATTCCGGGAGTGGACAACTGGGAAGCAGACACGATGTCCATCCAGGAGAGTGGGGACTTCATCAAGAAGTTTTTGCAGAGATAACAAGTCTTTGGGGACTTCCTCAAATAGACATGATGGCGTCACGCCTCTACAAAAAGCTTCAGAGTTATTGTCCTGTATGCAGCCAACAAGGTTGGCGCCCCTGCTTCTAAGCAGACTATTGCCTGCTGGATCTGTAACACGATTCAGCAGGCTCATTCTACGGCTGGATTGCCGGTACCAAATTCGGTAAAGGCCCATTCCACTAGGAAGGTGGGCTCTTCTTGGGCGGCTGCCCGAGGTGTCTCGGCATTACAGCTTTGCCGAGCAGCTACTTGGTCGGGTTCAAACACTTTTGCTAAATTCTACAAGTTTGATACCTTGGCTGAGGAGGACCTCATGTTTGCTCAGTCGGTGCTGCAGAGTCATCCGCACTCTCCCGCCCGGTCTGGAGCTTTGGTATAATCCCCATGGCCCCATCCTCTAGGACGTAAGAGAAAATAAGATTTTAAACCTACCGGTAAATCTTTTTCTCCTAGTCTGTAGAGGATGCTGGGCGCCCGTCCCAGTGCGGACTAAATTCTGCAAGACTTGTATATAGTTTTTGCTTACATAAGGGTTATGTTACAGTTTTGATCAGTCTCGGGCTGATGCTGTTTTGTTTCATACTGTTAACTGGTTCGTATATTCCATGTTATACGGTGTGGATGGTGTGGGCTGGTATGAATCTTGCTCTTAGATTAACAAAAATCCTTTCCTCGTACTGTCCGTCTCCTCTGGGCACAGTTTCTCTAACTGAGGTCTGGAGGAGGGGCATAGAGGGAGGAGCCAGTGCACACCCATTCTAAAGTCTTTAGAGTGCCCATGTCTCCTGCGGAGCCCGTCTATACCCCATGGTCCTTACGGAGTCCCCAGCATCCTCTACGGACTAGGAGAAAAAGATTTACCGGTAGGTTTAAAATCTTATTTTCTACCACATTCTATGCACCATGGTCGGACTGGGACGAATGCAGTGGTAAGGGCCCAAGCTAAGGGGTGTGTCCAACTATTAGAGAGAAAATAGCTTACGAAGAACAGCGCCACTTTTAAGGTACGGGAGAGTGGTGTGTCCGGAATACTCACTTTGATTGGCAAGAAGCCTAATCTTGGTGTAGTTTCCATAGAAATAAACCAAGTTTCCCAGTTCATCCTTGGCCCTGCTCCACCATGTTACTGGCCCTCTAGTAAAGTAACAATGTATAATATAAGTGCACAGTCTACAACCTGACCTCTAGAGGAGGGGGTGGGCCCTCAGACAGTGGTTCCTACCAGGGGTTTCCCCTGTACACCTATAGGCCAGTCCTTCCCTGTGCACAAGGACCTAGGTCTTGCAGCAGGCACACCCAGCCTATTTCAGCATGACGGACACACATATGTTTCTGTTCCGCATCGTGGTCGTCCCCCAGCCCTGACACTGCTCCTGTCTCTTCCTGTCTGCTGTAAATAACTACAGTGGTTGGCGTTTGGGAAGTATTATAAAGGCCTGTTATTCTCTCCAACCAAACTCACATCTGGCTGTTTTCATAGTGCTAGGTCGAAAATATTCATGAGTAATCGCCAGGACCCTGATGAATATATCTAAGGATGAGCTCACCCTGGTGTTACACACTCAGAGCTCACATCCACAGTAAACAACATAGATCACTGTAAGGTGTTAACCCTTGCGGGCCCTGAAGGGGTGATGCACTGCAGTGAGCTAGCTACCTGATGCCAACCCCCAGGGTTATATCAAAAGGATCTGTAAATGCAGACTGACATGTGTTTGTTTTCTGGCAACCAGAACTGGCCAGGAGCCACCCGGTAATGGACCGTGTAATTAAATAAGGGGAGGGTTCACAGGCTTGGCATAAGCAGCTCCCCAGAAGGGCAGCGCCGGTTTGTTTAAAAGAAAATACTGAAAATGTTAATTTTGAGAGTCTGGGACAGGAATCACTGATCAAAGGCGCTGTGGGATCCATGTCCTATAGGCATTCATTGCTTTGTTGCCTGGCGCCATAATTAGCAAATGCTGGTACCTGAAAGTCTATGCTGGCATTGAATGGTGAATCTGTGGATCTTTGATGTGTACAAAATGTTAAATGTAATTTTTTTGAGGCCATAGACTCGGATTCAGCTTCAGAACCTAGAGATGTGTCAAATCCTCGCTTGTATTTAAATGCAAATGGTAATTTCTTACTAACACAGGATGCTGCACCCCTGTTCCCTGACTTTAAACCACTCTGGCTGAACTCCAATTCACTCAACCAACCTTGTACTTTTCAAGGGGTTCACTACGGGTGGCCGGCGGTCGGGCTCCCGGCGACCAGCATCCCGGCGCCGGGAGCCCGACCGCCGGCTTACCGACAGCTTGGCGAGCGCAAATGAGCCCCTTGCGGGCTCGCTGCGCTCGCCACGCTACGGGCACGGTGGCGCGCTACACGCGCCACACTATTTTATTCTCCCTCTATGGGGGTCGTGGACCCCCACGAGGGAAAATAAGTGTCGGTAAGCCGGCGGTCGGGCTCCCGGCGCCGGTATACTGAGCGCCGGGAGCCCGACCGCCGGCAAACAGAAGACCACCCCTTTTCAACGGTACATTTGAATAGCATTTACACATGCTTTATTCTATCCTATAGGTGACACAAAGCTTTACGTAGAAATAGATTGAGATGCATTTAGAGATTATGCTGCCCTGGGGAATTGTAATGTAAATGAATATGTCCTAATGAATTATAGGTCACCAGAAAGCTCATCCATCACTGAGCACTGCCTACAACCCTACGGTTTGGATCAGGGCAACTTTAAGCCATTAGTAGACATTAGTGGCCCTGGGCTGGACTTCATTTATTTACAGCTAATTACTGCAATAGAGTGAACCTGGTCATATACCACCGCTCTACAGCGACACGGCCACTTTTACCATTGCCGATGGCTTAAAATTGGACAGTACTGATATTCACTTTCAATGCAGACCAATGTTCCTACTGGGCATCAGGTACCTTCAGGAGAAACTCTGTCATTGAGTTCAAATAGCTAAACACATGGGCCACATTGTGCGGGCGTGGCTATTCAGTGATCGAGCAGGGCAATTAGAAGCTCTGGGGCCATGCAACCATTGGCCAGCCAACTGGATTACTATCCCAATCAGAGTATAATCTGCTAGGATGTATATTTTCGTGCCAGACACAAAGCAATGCTGTAACAGATCTAGGGGCTTTGTAGAACTACACACAGCTGATAGGCAGAATAGATAATACAATATCACCCAGGAGTTCTTCACTTATGAGCTGAGATCCTAAACCTGGATGACTTGGCCAATGATCCTCTCATAGCACACCTAGCCAGTGTTCATTGTGTAATGATGTGCCCAGTTTTATATTAAGTACATTTTCTGTTACAAAGCAGAGAATAATACAGCTTACTTCTGTAACATGTGGGGGAGCAAGTGGGCATGATGTAAGAGGCAAGTGGAGAGGTCTGATGATCAAGTGGCAGCTCTTATGGACATGTATAAGAAGATTATATGAGCACTGGTCGAATATTGGAGCCAAAAGGGAAATAAATATTTTAGAGTCCTGCCATTTACTGGGTTATTATTAGCTGTTTTAACAGGTGTTGCCAAACTTTTTTCCTCTCCCATCTCTCGCCCCCTCTTCCTTGACTCGCTTATCCCTTCTCTCGCTCCCCCCACTGACTTTCTTCCTTTGTCTCTCTCTCCCCTTCTCTCTATTTTCATGTCTTTCCCTGTTTCAATCTCTCCCTCTTCCCTATCTCTCCTCCCCCTCTTTTCACCTTATCTCTTTCCCCATCTCTCTATCTCTCCCGTCACTCTTTCACTCTCTTCCTCACTGTTCTTTTTCTCTTTCCTTTTTAGTTTATTCTCTCCCTTTTTTTGTTTTATCTCCGGTTTTCTCTCTCTCTCCCCCTCTTTTCTCTTTTTCTTATCCTCTTTTCTCTATTCTTCCTCTGTTCTGTTTTTGTTGTCCTCAAAACCCAACACTTGATGTTCCAGCGGTTTCTTAGTCGGCATGCCGGTGCCGGCATTTCAAGCAGTGTCAGGATTTCCGGTGATGGAATTTCGGCTGCCGGGTTCCCGACTCCAGGGATCCTGACCGGATTCCGTTCTGGCACGGTTAAAGAGGCTGTAAAGTTTGATATATATGCCTCGAGGTGTACTGAGGGTACAGCTTAGCACATCAGGAGTGTATGCTAATATAGGGTCTAATTCAGACCTGATCACTAGGCTGTGTTTTCGTGCAGCGGACGATCAGGTCTAAATTGCGCATGCGTATGCACCGCAAGGCGCAGGCGCATCACACGGGTACAAAGCGGATCGCCCCTCAGTGATGGGTTTGTGCGAAGAATCCGTTCACACGGGCATTCGCAAGGTGATTGGCAGGGAGAAGGCGTTTATGGGTGTCAACTGACCGTTTTCTGGGAGTGTTTGGAAAAACGCAGGCGTGTCCAAGCGTTTGCAGGGAGGATTCCTGAAGTCATTTGCGACCCCAGACAGACTGAAGTGTTCGCAGCGGCTGAGTAAGTCCTGGACTGCTAAGACACTGCACAAAATCTGTTTGTACAGCTCTGCTACATATGCGTTCGCACACTTGCACAGCGGAAATACACTCCCCTATGGGCGGCGATTATGCAAATGCAGGACTGCAAAAAACCCTAGCGAGCGAACAGGTCTGAATTAGGCCCATAGTCCAACTTATAAATGTTTGAATGTTGACAAATATGAATTTCTCAGTTGTTGTAATTTCTGTTTACAAAAGTAAAAATAAATGAAATACCATTATGGGGGTTGGGTAGGGACAATTATAAATGGGGGTGGGGGGTGGAAAATCTCCATAATTTGTACATGGTTATGTTTAAAAAATAAAATTAATGAAATACTGAATAATGCAAAACTAAAACAATTTTAATCCTGGCCGATATAGGAACTAGTAACGCTGGCCAGAAACATTGGAAACCTAGCTATATAACAATGGACCTTTGACATGCTGGAGGGGTAAAGCTGAAGGAGCTCCGTGGCCTAGTTTTGCTATTAGCATACTGAACGTGGATATTTCTGGATCTTCTCCCGGGAGAACTGTAGGGGATTGGAGGTTATTTTGATGATGAGAAGGTTGGTGAAACATCCATCTTTAAATATAGAAAATATATAATCTTTGACAGATTGGTGACAGGTCCTCAGCAGTGGACGCGTCCACTCAGATTACTGGGCAACTCATTAACTAGTGTACTTTCTCAATATTAGAATGCACCATTGTAAGTATTGTTGAAACATTACAGTAATGTAACACCCCAGAATGCTCAGAGTATAAGGGGGTGGTGATAAACACCTCCGACCTCTGGCACTATGCCTCCACCCGAGTCTGCATCAAAATTTGTGGGATATGAAAGATGGATGCTTCCATTAGGGAATGGCTCTGGGGACCCCTGTACCCAACACCAAGCTATACATAAGGTATCCGGACTCTAGGTCGACACCTATTGGTTGACATTGAGTAGGTCAACACAGCAAATATGTCGACACGGCCATTGGCCGATAATGAAAACGGTTGACATGGAAAAAAGTCGACATGTGTTTTTTTTAAAAATTCCCATTTTTTGAGCTATTTCATACTTTATGATCCACATGGACTACAATTGGGAATGGTAACCTGTGCCATGCGCAGCGGTAGCGGAGCGATGCACCTTGCCCGAAGCATTGCGAGCAAAGTGAGCCATGTGAGGTGACACGGTGCACTTATTGGGGTTCCCCGTCACTTTACGTAGAAAACGACACCAAATAAACAGAAAAAACTCACGTTGACCTTTTTCCATGTCAACCTTGTTCATGTCGACCTAATGCCCGTGTCGACCTTTTTCCTGTGTTGACCTAGTCACTGTCGACCAATAGGTGTCGACCTAATGTGTGTCGACCTATACACTGTCGACCCTGAGTCCCATACCCATACACAAAGGGAGCCACATTTGAGAGAACAGAAAAAACACCTAGTCATATTTATTAGCAGGGAGGATACACAGGCAGGTAAATCTAGATGGTTTATAGGTGTTATAAGCACAAATGTTCCTGACAAGTCAACAGCTGGCAATAAGCCTTCAGACAGTATACTGCTGATGTATGATGGAGCCACACAATCTGCCTCCACTCATACCCCTTTTCCACTAGCTCCTTAAAACACGGGTAAATGCGCGGGGGCGCGTATTTACCCGTGTTTTTCCCTAGTGGAAACGGGTCCCCCGGCAAATTCCCGGTTCAAGTGATCCGGGAATCCTACCCTGGTAGCTAGCCGGGTTGAACACGTGTTCAACCCGGCTAGCTGTCTAGTGTGAACGGGAGCCGTGTCGAGGCGACACGGCTACCATTCACAGTGCATAGGGAGGGCGGCACTGGGCGATCATGTGATCTCCCAGCGCCGCCCCTGCCGCGTCACTAGCGCGTCACCAACCCGGCAATTGCCGGGTTGGTGAGCGCTGTCTGCAGGGGGCTGTAGCACGGGTCGCAGCCGTGTCAGGCGACACGGCTGCGACCCGTGCTACTCTAGTGGAAAAGGGGTATTACTCAAAAGGGAAGCACCAAAGTGTCACAGGCTCACAGCAGTAATGTAAACTGAACCTGGCTGTACATTGTGTATTGTTTCAGTATTTATTCCTATTCATTGTCGGTCTGGAGCATGAAGGGCCCACCAGGGGAATGCAGTGATAGGGCCCAATACTTACGGGTGTGACCAACCTCCACAGAGGTTTGAAATACACAATAGACTTGTGCAGTGTAATGCAACGTATCTACCATGTATAATACAAGTGCACAGTCTGGAACCTGATCCCTAGAGGAAGGAGAGGGCCCACCGATGGTTTCCCTTGTGCCCCTGTGGGCCAGTCCGACCCTGTTCCTATTTGTGGGTACAGTGTCCTATGATGTTATGGTCTTTAGTGTAATTCACAGATAGAACAATTAGCTTCAGCCAATGTATTAAGCACGCTCACTGACTATACAGAAGCACATGTTTATCTGTCAATGATCAGGATGCTGAGGATGATGTGTGACAGCTGATAGACCCATTAAGTCTTGGCCTCATTGAAGCTAAACAGCATTCACCAAGGTCAAGCGTTTCCACCGCCCTCCCTCACTAACCAGGTGACAACTTGGATTCCCCCCTGAGACTAATGGAAAAATACAGTTGAATGGAAAAGACGGCGCTAAGTAAATAAAATATCTCTACTCCCCTGTAAAGGCTCTTTCTTCGTTGTCCTCACAGGTATGTTTTTCAACAGTATGTAAAAGAGAAAAGACAACAAGACATGTTGTAATCCTGTTATAACATTTCAAATTAATGAGAATAATGACATCTAAGTGGGTTCAGAGGGCTGCACCTCCACCTTTCTTAAAAACTGTTGTTTATGGGGATGCCCCCTTTAAAGTGCACTCACAACTAGATGCCATTTGAGAAGCCTCTTAACAGTGTCTTTTACTGGTTACCATCACCATAGACCAAGATATACCGGGGTTACCCCCTCTACAGTCAACTCACTGTGATCCACTTGTATAATTGCATGTAATAAAACACTCCAGGCGTTCTCCTCATCAAATCCACCGGAGGTTTCAGTTTAATTTAGAATTGCGACCACCAAAATTCATCACATAAAATTTTATTCCACATAAATGGATTAAAATATAAACAGTCCAACAGACATAAAAATGACTAAAAGGTGAACTTTCAATCCAGTTGGGGGAGATTTTTCCCTGATGTTATAGGATCCAAAAATAGAGAAATTATCTCCGCCGATGATGTCATTTCCGGAAACAAGGGAAATCTTTATTCAGGACAACGGCGTTCTTACGCCGCGGATCAGAGACATGACGTAGCAGGAAGTGGGGACGCTTCCGAATCCGGAGGAAGATTGGACACGGGTGGTTGGCGGAAGCCGTCGGCCACACATGACCGGATGTTCTCGTCAGTGCGGCCAGAAACACATCACCGGTGGAGGGTTGGATTATCCTGTTTGGCGGGATTCTCTGTAATGATATTTATGTGGAGGCGGGGATGTGAAATGACCTGTAACATGTATTAGAATAGGATGATTCATGTCTAGCAATAGGGAAACATTTTATAATACAGCGGCAGTCCCCTTTTGAAAGGTGATTGGTTGAATAATTAGAGGAAGGAGTTTAAATAGTGGTAATTTCCAAGGAGTCTCATATACCTTGAAAAAGATCCTAATACAGGATCGAAACGCGTTGGTGGGACTTATTTTCATTTTATTGGTGAACACATCCGGAAGAGTGGTGAGATAATTTCTCTATTTTTGGATCCTATAACATCAGGGAAAAATCTCCCCACTGGATTGAAAGTTCAATTTTTAGTCATTTTTATGTCTGTTGGACTGTTTGTATTTTAATCCATTTATGTGGAATACATTTTTATGTGATGAATTTTGGTGGTCGCAATTCTAAATAAAACTGAAACCCCCGGTGGATTTGATGAGGAGAACGCCTGGAGTGTTTTATTATATGCAATTATACAAGTGGATCACAGTGAGTTGACTGTAGAGGGGGTAACCCCGGTATATCTTGGTCTATGGTGATGGTAACCAGTAAAAGACACTGTTAAGAGGCTTCTCAAACGGCATCTAGTTGTGAGTGCACTTTAAAGGGGGCATCCCCATAAACAACATTTTTTAAGAAAGGTGGAGGTGCAGCCCTCTGAACCCACTTAGATGTCATTATTCTCATTAATTTGAAATGTTATAACAGGATTACACTATGTCTTGTTGTCTTTTCTCTTTTACATACTGTTGAAAAACATACCTGTGAGGACAACGAAGAAAGAGCCTTTACAGGGGAGTAGAGATATTTTATTTACTTAGCGCCGTCTTTTCCAATCAACTGTATTTTTCCATTTGTCTTGGAGTGATTGGTGTGTTGTTCAGATTGGTGGAGTGGCTGCTTAGTTGTTTGCGCACAGCTGGGTACTCCAAATCTGTATCCCCCCTGAGACTGCAACTCACTAATTCCTCATGAAGTCACTCACTGCATGACTTCAAGATTCTTCTCCTGTATCTGCACCCCTCTCTGCCGCTGTACTCCGAGGCTCTTTCCACTTCTCTCACTACAGGCCCTGTGCTTGTAGCGATCTGCCTGCCCTGTTCTCAGCCCTCTGCCACCTTCTTTGCCAGAGCCAGCCTTAGCTATAGGCAGGCTAGGCATTTGCCTAGAGCATCCAAGCATGTCTAAGGGCATCCAAGCATATCCCTGCAGTATCTCATGCTGGGAGGGACAGTCTGCAAACTAACTGTTACTTTCCAAATGTTTTCAATCAGTACTTGTATACACTGCTGTTTACATTTTTCAAATAAAATGCACACTGTCCCTTAAAGTTCTTTCAACTCCATCCGACATGCTTGAATGCCCCTAACGTGTGAGACCTCAGACAGACAGCAGAAGCCCAGTAACTGCAATTCCTGGACCTGTGACATTTTCACTGACTATGTAAGATTATTACTGGATGGCTCCTTATGATACCACATGTGTATTTGGAAGACTGCTTCACATAAATCTGACCTCACCTATACCGCTTGTGCACATGGGGGAGGGGGACCCTGCCATCCTGTGTGTGTCCCTTATCCCTGTGCAAACCCCAGGTGTCTGCAGGGACATAACATGGGCAGTGTTCTAGTGTTCTCCCAACACTTTATTTCCTAGTCAGTCCATGACGTAAAATTCCCCTGCCAGGATGGCATACCCTGTGAGGTCATATCCTTTGTACGGGTGCCCCTTTAATGGGTGCGAGCTCAAGCACGTACCTACCTACCCATCCTGCCAACCCATCTCACAAAACGCAGTCACGGATCCATGGAGCTGCATGGGCGCACACACTGACTGCAAGCACGCCAGCAAGCAAAAGTAAGTATTATAAAAAAGTTACTAGCATTACTAATGTGGGGCATATGTGTAAGGTGCATTACTGTGTGGCATTATGTGTATTATGGACATTACTAATGTGGGGCATATGTGTAAGGTGCATTACTGTGTGGAATTTTGTGTATTATGGGCATTACTGTGTGCCATTATGCAGGGTTGAACTGGCCCACAGGGTAACCCCCCAGTGGGCCCCACTGCCTAAGTGGTGCTGGGTCAGATGCAGAACTAGCGGCGGTGCTAGGGGGCACCAGACAAAATCTTGCCTAGGGCATCAAATTGGCTAGGGCCGGCTCTGTTCTTTGCCTTAATGAGCGGTTTGAATTAGGTTTGGACACGGATGCACTGACAGCACGATATACTTCTTTCTCTCTGACATTCGACACAGTGGCTCCACCTGAGTCTACATCAAAGCATGTGGCCTGTTAATGATGGATGCTTCCAACAGGAGGTTCCATATAGGGTGATTTTTGCATTGATGGCGGGAGCATGATATTCTCAATTATCACAGTGTGGGCACCGATCTTCTTTCAGGGAGCCAGCTGCTTATTTCCCAGAGCTCCGCTCCTTGGAGGCTGTCCTAACAAGTTGAGATTCTTTGAGTCTCCACAATTGTTCATCTCTTAACAACAAATAAACGTTAAAATCAAAAAGTACTGTGTGCAGCGCTGCAGCATTGGGCTGAATGCGTTCTATCAGTGTCCGTGAACGAAGAGAAGTGTCAGTGGGGTTGAGCTTCAGTGCGCATGGGCAGAATATCGATTTTCAAACTATGCGCATTATTCTGAAATTCAAGGCCGTAACTAGGGTGGTGCAGAGTGTGCCACCGCACACAGCACTGCAGGGTAGGGGGCACTGTTGGCAGCACTTGTTAATTTTCTGATTTAATTACTTTCAATTGTAGCTTGCCTCCTTTTTGAAGCCCAGCGTCTCCTGACTGCCCATTTCATCCCCCCACCCCTTCTATCTCTAATACCTATACAACATTCATGAACTTACCTTGACAGCTCGTTGTTATTCAGTCACACTGACCTTTATTACATTTCACGATGCCTTGGATTCGAACCCATCGCCTGTGGCAATGCAGTCAGACACTCTATTCATGAGCTGTCTGACCCTGCAGTGCATAGACAGCTAGAGAATTCGAACTTTTTGAAGCTCACCTTGTACTTCTTCAAAAAAATGATCACCATTGCAGCTGAGCAGATCTATGTAGTGTGTGTCCGCAAGGGATAGTCTTTATGCAGGATCAAATAGCTCAATGAGTAGGGTGTTTAACTACCCATGACAGCAACGAGTGATATGTGTGCAGACGGCCCATCTCACAAGTTATATACCCATCAAGCCAGCGCACGACACGCGACAGACTTTATGGGCTACTAGCTGCCGATGTCAAATGTAGGAGGTGGTCATAATACTGTGACTCCACCGTGTATATATAATATGGGAAGGGGCACCATAACATAGGCTTTCTCTGGGATTAGTTTTGTCATGGCCCTCCCCAACCAAGGGCATGTGCCTTATGTCCCTAGTGGAAAAATGGGGGGGACGCCGATTCTCTTTCTGAAACAGGGCACCAAAAAGTCTAGTTACGGCTATGCTGAAATCCATGAGAACCATCCACTTTCCCTCTCGCATACGTACGTATTCTGCAATTGCTCACTAGTCAGATCCCACTAGGTTACTGCATTATATGCTGATCCCTATAAAGCAGGGGTGGGGAACCTCAGACCCACGGGCCGTATAAGGCCCACAGAGCCACTTGATCTGGCCCGGCCAGGCTCACCTAACCAAGGGAGATGCCGGGCGCCCGCTGAGATTTTGTGACTAGCAGGCGGCTTCTTCCCCTCAGCAGAAGCCGGAGGCAGGAGATCATTCCTGAGCTCCGGCTCTGGCAGTGTACGTGTGCAGCTGTGCGGCACTATGGGAGAGATGTCATGACGTTTCTCCCATAGTTCTGAGGAGCGGGCGGCCAGGCGGAGGGCAACGGTCCGGAAGCAGGAGCGGGCCTGGTGAGTATTGTGGGTTTTTTTTCTTTAATGTGTGTGTGTAGGCGTTGCTACTAGGGGGCATTTCTAATGGGGCATAACAAGTGACTGGGGGCATATCTAATGGGGCATAAATAACTGGGGGCATATGTACTGGGGCATAACATCTGACTGGGGGTATATCTACTGGGGGAATAACTACTGACTGAAGGCATAACTACTGACTTGGGGCATGACTACTGGTGGCATATCTACTGGGGGCAAGCTAATTATGAAGTTGATAATTATTGTATGGCCCCTGAAGGATTTAATAAATATCCAAATGGCCCTTGTAGAATAAAGGTTCCCCACCCCTGCTATAAAGACTCTAGTTTTCTATTTTCTATTTCCAGAAATAGAACCCTGAATCGGGATTCTATTATATACATGGAAGGAATGTTATTTTTTGAAATCCCAGTCACTTATCAATGTGGCACTTTGTCTACGTCTCATAATGTCGCTGATTAATGGATGTGTAAAAACAAAAGATGTATGAAACGGCCATTATTTCCATGAGCTTTGTATCCTGATTAGTCACCAGAAATAGCAGAAGACTCTTACGGTAACTTACCCGCGGAGTACGTCCAGTCGGCATTCCTGATCTGCACATGCTCAAGAGCCAATTTAGGGCTACAGTTGAGAACGCGGGTTCACAATAGAGACACTGGACTAATTACTTGCAATACGTGTTATTATTGCATAAAACCCCTTCCGTAGGCAATCTGGAGCCCAGACTATGGGGGTTATCCAGAGATGAACGCAGATCACTGCATATGCTGCCAGATCTGCGTTCTTCTCCGCACATGCTGGGGGCCGCCCAGCACAGGGCAAGGCTACCCAGCATGTGTGAGGATGCCTCCCGATGCGTCCGCAATTAGATTGTGGACGCCTCGGAACTAAGGTTGACCCCTGGCAGCGCAGCCTGGCTGCACTATCAGCAGCCATTTGTTTTATCGCATCGGCTGCGTGTAACAAAACACAGCCGCACTGAAAACGCAGCCAACCCGACCTTGTTTTCCCGGCGCTGCCCCCGCAATGCCTTAAATACGCAGCCGCTATGCCTGCTGCTGACAATCACATTGCAGCTGCATCCTTCAGGGATGCGGCCGCAATGTGTATGTATGCACAGCCGCGATGTGGCCACTGCGCATGCGCAGTTTCACGCCACCAGCTAACTGCGTTGCTGGTCGCATCAGCGTCAGGGTCAGAATGACCCCCCTATGAGCTATCTGATTGCTCATTTACCCTAAAACTCAATCCATCCTTTTTGGTGTCTTATCTGCAGAATCCACATGACATCTAACGCCCGTTATATTTTGCAGTGCAAGTTTTTAGAAACATGTCTTATTCTGTAATAGGGTTTAATAAACTGTAAAACTGTGTGAAGGATTACAGCTAATAGGGACTCCGGGGTGGCATCTGACAATGAGCGTCACTCCACATATTTATTTCATGATGGATCACTGACCTAAACGCTCTTTACCTGGGTCACTTTTGTCTTCTGTTTACTAATTAAGCAGGTCATGCTCTAATGTGGAATTCAATTCTGCGCAATCTGCCTCGCACATCATTTTACAGCGCTTAAAGGGCATTATTCAGATTTTTTGGCAAACAAAAAAGGTAAACAATTGGGCAAAACCACGCCTTAACTATTTTTTAACATGCCTCATTTTTGCTCAAATCTTAGTAGGCAATTCGCACTTAATTTGTATTTTGAAATAAGAATGTTAATTGAAATGGCAAGATCTGAGCAACATGTGTTACTACACAGGTGGGTATGTCTTACCTCCCAACTGTCCGAATGCAGCTGGACAGGCCCGCGGGTCGCAGTGACCCGCGGAGGGGGTGGGGGGGCAGATTGGGAGAACCAGTGATCACCGCCGCTCTACTCTGCAAAACTACCGGTGATCACTGAATAGATGCACACGGCATCTACCAGTGCATGCTGGGCCCCCCCCCAAATGACCAAAATGGGGGTAGCAGTGCTAGGCCCCACCCTCCACCCAAGGCCCCACCCCCTTTTTGGTTGCGCCTCTGGGGCGGCTGGTCCAGAGTCTCCGGCATCAAATGTTGGGAGGTATGGTATGTGCTACTGCAGAGGATGGGTGATTTGTTACATAGGGGAGGGGAAGATATGTGTTACTGCAGAGGTGGCAGAGTCTTTGCTCCCTATTGGTCAGTGTCATCTTCCCAAATACCACTGGAAAGATGACGCTGGCCCGGCCGGAGAGAAGCTACCCACTTCCTGATAAAGTAATATAGGAACTGGGCGCCCCATGTTAAAATTGTGCGTCCCTGTAGAGTTATTATATTATTCATATTTTACTGGGACCCGGCCTTGCTCTCTACGGCCCTGGATGTGTCACCGCAGTGGAGGGGGGAATATGTTACAGAGGTGGGGATTTGTTACTGCAGGGGAGGGGAATGTGTTACAGAGGTGGGGATTTGTTACTGCAGGGGAGGGGAATGTGTTACAGAGGTGGGGATTTGATACTGCATTGGAGGGGAATGTGTTACAGAGGTGGGGATTTTATACTGCATTGGAGGGGAATGTGTTACAGAGGTGGGGATTTGATACTGCATTGGAGGGGAATGTGTTACAGAGGTGGGGATTTGATACTGCATTGGAGGGGAATGTGTTACAGAGGTGGGGATTTGATACTGCATTGGAGGGGAATGTGTTACAGAGGTGGGGATTTGTTACTGCATTGGAGGGGAATGTGTTACACAGGACATGTGTCTCGGCAGCCAGCTATGGCATATTCAGTGCAGAGAGTGCAGTGTGATCGGGTGTAAGCTGTCACAGCATAGTCAGTTGTTTGCACGGATTATTGATTTTCCATTAAGTAGTTACTGCACTGTGGTGAATGAAAGTTTGGCCATGTTTAGCAAGTAGTTACGTATAGACTTTGCATCTTGTAAATTCCGTTCACCTTCTTTTTCATTAGCCCATCAATCACAGCAAAAATTCTAAACGGATCAAGCAGACACGCTTACATTTATCGAAATTGCTTGGTTGATTTGTTAAATTATTAATTAAATAAAACTTTCATTCAATTTTGAATAATGTGAAATTAAACGTTGCTGATTTGAGGTGACTTTATAGAATCAGGGGGTCAGTGGCTCAAAAAGGTTTGGCGACTACTGTCCTATATCTTGGTATCTCATTAACTTATCTATATCTATATATATATATATATATATATATATATATATATTTATATATATAAATGTGAAAGCGCTCAATCACTGACTGACTCACCACTAGTTCACTTACTTCCTGTCCCGATATATTAGGAAGCTGATATGTAACACAGGTATTCCTTAGGTGGGAAAGAGGAAAACTATGTAATTAGATTTTTAATAAACCTCCCCTAAGGGGATGAAAAGGGGGTTGACATAATGACGTCATTACCGATGCGTGGCTTGCGTCGCGAGAACGATAACGTCCAAACCGTCAATCGGATCAAAATTTGGATTGCACCTCCAGTGTGTAGAATTTCATAAACTCCAAGGATGGTCCTTTCACTTTTTACCGTATCTGCTACGGGTGCTCCTCAGGTAACGCCAAGAACCATGGATTAATATTTACTTACATTAAGACGTCTCAAATTTACAGCTCTAGATTTACCAAATTGTTAACACTCATTTATATTTACAACCGTGAAAATCAGAAACTCCCGTGCGAAGAGCGGGTAGAACAGCTAGTATATATGCAATTACTTTTCAAAAGCGTGTAAACTATGCACTAGTAGTCTAACCCCTTTTACACTCACACAGCCGGGTCACTCCTGGGATGCTTCCCGGGACTGACCCCTTTCACACTGCACTAAGACCTGGGATCGACCCGGGACAGCCCCATTTACACTGATCCCGGGATATCCCTATGTAAGTCAGGTGCTGGAGGCGGAGCCAAAGGCAGTGGGGCGTGAAAAGAAGAGATGGACACATCGGAGCACCCACATCGATGGCTACCATCGATAGCCATGTAATCACTAACCATCGATGGTTAAAAAAAATACATATATTAAAAATAAAAATATATATGTGATCATCTACCATCGATGGTTTTAAGCATCAGTGCTTAATTCCCGGGCAGCTCAGTCTGTTAAGCAAACTTGGGGAAGGAGGACGAGGGTCACACTAATGTGTGAAGAGCCGTCATCCACCCTGCATTTGTTACTCACTTTAATAATATGAAACGCCATTATAAAGATGAGGTCTCCGGCAAGGCGAATGGGCTCTGAAAGATGACATCATCTTTTCTGAGCCCAAGACAGCTCCAATCGGAGGCCTTTTAACAGTCCCGGGTAGTGAATCCCGGGACGGGCCCTTTCACACTGCACAGCTTCCCGGGACGGTCCCGGATTCAAACCAGGTCGAGACCTGGGTTGAAATCCCGGGATGCTCGTCCCGGGAAAATGTCCCTGTACCCTTTCACACTGAGAAAAATCCCGGGATGATGCGCGTTCACGTGCAATATCCCGGGATTTTTCTGCGAGTGTAAAAGGGGTATAATTAAGCCATTCTGATGATTTGTTCTCCTGCTAACTGTAAGACAGGAGGGGCAGTGTAGTGCAGATGGCATATTATTATTAGGACATAACCAGATGCGACACTCAGACAACAGGATGTGGGATGACTTTATGTTACTGTGACATATGAATCACGGGCAGTCAGGAGACTCTGTAAAAGGTAGTCTGTTGTATTTCCAACGAGAGAATGAGTTATATTGTGTTTACTGTGTTATACAGATGTAGAATATGTGGTCACTGTATTTACACTACATATACATCTGCTTTTATGCCGTGTTTACATTGTGCGTGAGCATAAGGAGAGTATTTTAAATGTGTATATAAGAAGCTTCTCATTTATATTTTAGCTAAGCTCAGGAGAGCTAATTAATTATTCATTTCATTTGGAGGTTAGTTATTCTTCAATTAAATAAATCCATCATTTAATTTAAAGCGTTCTTTTTTTCAGTCATTTGGGAGCCTGTGTACTAAGCCTTGGAGAGAGATAAAGTGGAGAGAGATAAAGGGGGATATTCAATTGTTTGAAAAGTCGGTTGTGTGTCTGTTTTTTTACCTGTCTATTAGATAGGAAATAACAGACACCCAACTGACTTTTCAAACAATTGAATACCGCCCAGTGTATCACCCAATCAGCTCCTAGCTGCCAAGTTACAGGCTGTGTTTGAAAAATGACAGTTAGGAGCTGGTTGGTTGGTACTTTATTTCCGTCCACTTTATCTCTCTCCAAAGCTTAGTACATAGAACCTTTGGTCACAGTGCATCCATAACCTGCATACAGTATATGCCTACTCCCCCCTATAAATGTAGCATTTGCTCCAAGGCGGTGGAAGGTTCTGAAAACCACCCGTTAAACAGCAATGGATTTAGTGTCTGCTGATGTACGTAGGGCTCTTTTCCTAGATGCAGCATCCGTTGCAGATCAGTCGTTATGGACGTTTGTGTAGCCCTATGGTGCAGCATGGCCGCGGGAAGTGAGACACAGGAGAAATTGCAGCTGCATACGGGATCACAGTCACAGCCTCAAACACGCCGCCAAAACTGTCACGCCTACATTTTCGCCACCGCTCCCAGTTACCTCCCCCCAAATGGTTCCAAACTGTCAAACATTTTGCAAATGAATCCTGTCTGCAACTGCTAGTGCTAGACTATCCCGGCACATGAGAACACTGGCTATGCTCCCATATTGACGGGAAACGGGGGCATGGCTTGTGATAGCAGCATTACTGTGAAGTCACGTCCCCTTTCCTATGAAGCCATGCCTCCTTTTCAGGCGGACGCGGCGTCGCCGCGCAGGAGTCTTCCTCTTTATCATACATCAAAGTTGGGAGGTATGAAGTTGTGGTGCATAGAGCCTGGGGCTAACAACCAATCCAGGGCCTTATTCATACCCGATGGTTTGCGTACAAATACGATGTTTGAGGGTCTGCGTACGTGCAGAGCGGGTCTTGCGATGTTGCTGGAACGCAGACTTCCTGGACTCGGGTGTCCGGATCTGATAACCAGCTTGAGCTAGCTTCAGCTTATGCAGGCTGGCCGGTGCCTGAAACCATCGCGAATCGTGACTGATGGTCGTTATAGTGATCAGAGACTGCGTCCTCAGACACAGCATCTCGCTAATACTAACAGGAGGCATCTATCTCTTACAGACTCCTCCTGCTGCATTACAATTTCAGTCATACAGAATTGCTCAGTTGTTTCCTGGCGGCTGTGCAATTCCTTACAAACATGAATCGGTCCATGGTAAATGTGACTGAATGTTAATTATTAACTCAAATCTTATTTTTGTTCTCAGCCTTGTATGATCACTCAGAGCTGAATGTACAAGCACTGAGCAACTGGTGCCCTGGACTATTCTGGTAGTAGTGAGGTTGGGAGGCTGAGGAGCCCATCTCAGCATGTTTGGGAGTCCAGGAGAAACCGCTATAGCTCATGGACCAGCGTTGATCCATGTATGGCAGAGTGGGCCCCCAGAATCCATGAGTAAAGACTCCATGAGAACAGCATTGATGCTTTATGCTGAGACAGGTTATTATACATGTCATAGCACTGTCCTGCCATAAACAAATAACTGTCACAGCTAATATAAAGTGTAGCATCACCTCACTAGTCGTCTGTCAGTGCATCCTCTGTGCAGGAAGGCAGAACACGGGGGAGTCGCACCAACCACATCAAAGCTTTATGTATATAACATTATCTGGATTTGTTGTATTGAAATACAGACAGTGAAGTGTCGTTTAGGTTTTGTTTCCATTTGTCTGTGTAACATAAGTGATATCCAGCTGAGGGCACCTCATTTACAGTGACCAAACAAACCTACCCTAATAATAAATACTCCTAGCTGGTATACACAAATATTCATAGAGCCACAGAAGTGTCCTCCTCCTGGGACTAGAGTCTCCACAGTGCTGGAGACTGGGAGGAATCCTGAAGGAGAAATTAGTGCATTCTTCTAGAACATGGACACATGTGGGTCGGCTCATACCACGTGGCAAAGGTCAGCATTCATTTAGGAAGACCTAGGGCGTGCAGTTTTTGGAATTAGTCAAGCTCGGGGTGCATGAACTGACGATTAATATACTTGGTGTAACAATTGAATCTGCCTGTTGGTTACAGCTGGGAATCGTATTGGTGATTGAAATATATATTTCCAGTTGTCTCCCATTATAGACGGTCTATACACTCTCCTGCTTTGCTAATGTTGGTGAAGGTTGAATGTTTAGCCTTGCATATATAAAGTGAGTGTAGTGTCCTAAGATAACCTACAAATTGACGAACTCCATTGATGGGATCAGTGGGGCCCTGGGGCCTTCAGTCTGAGATATAAAACCATGTTTGTGTGGGAAAATGAGTGCAGGTTTTGGTGTAGCTGCCTACTCTTTCAGAATGTCAAACGCTCCTCCATCCTATCCAGGAGGTATATTTACTAAAGGTCTATTTTGTTTGTTTTTGTTCGATGTCAGATCGATTTTAATCGATGTTGGGCTTCCAGGGTTAAAACACACATTCACTAATATTTTCAAAATGAATATTAAAAAAATCATCTGCTAGTATAGTAAATGTGCGTTTTTTAACCCTGGAAGCCCAACATCGATTAAAATCGATTTAAAATCTATCTGACATCGAACAAAAACAAGCAAAATCAACCTTTAGTAAATATAACCCCAAGTGAAGAAGGTAGTGAAGATGCAGAGAATCGAATCACTGGGACCCCACTGCATAATGGTGTGATTAATGGTGCCAGGACCCCCAGCAGTTGCCCCTGAGACCTCTCCCTACAGGATCTCTTCAAGAGAATCCCACAAAGTCAGCACTAGTTGTAAAAAGGAACAAACTTCATTTATAACACACATGCCCACTATATAAGACAGTAGAGTGTACAGTGCATCTGGAAAGTATTCACAGCGCTTCACTTTTTCCACATTTTGTTATGTTACAGCCTTATTCCAAAATGGAATAAATTAATTTTTGAGATTTTTGCAAATGTATTAAAATTAAAAAACGAAGAAATCACATGTACATAAGTATTCACAGCCTTTGCCATGAAGCTCAAAATTGAGCTCAGATGCATCCTGTTTCCACTGATCATCCTTGAGATGTTCCTACAGCTTAATCATACCTCCCAACATGACCCTCTCCAGGAGGGACAAAATGCTCTGCTCCTGGACTTTTCTCTTAATTTATGATTGCAGGAACCTTTTTGAACAGGTTAATGGATAAGAAAGGTGTTTCACCACAGGTGATGGCAATTATACATTAAGAATGCAGAGCATTCTGTCCCTCCTGGAGAGGGTCATGTTGGGAGGTATGGCTTAATAAGAGTCCACCTGTGGTAAATTTAGTTGATTGGATATGATTTGGATAGGCACACAACTGTCTATAAAAGGTCCCACAATTGACAGTGCATGTCTGAGCACAAACCAAGCATGAAGTCAAAGGAATTGTCTGTAGACCTCCGAGACAGGATTGTCTCGAGGCACAAATCTAAGGAAGGGTGCAGAAAAAGATCTGCTGCTTTGAAGGTCCCAATGAGCACAGTGGCCTCCATCATCCACAAATGGAAAAAGTTCGGAACCACCAGGATTCTTCCTAGAGCTGGCCGCCGTCTAAACTGAGTGATCGGGGGAGAAGGGCCCTAGTCAGGGAGGTGACCAAGAACCCGATGGTCACTCTGTCAGAGCTACAGCATTCCTCTGTGGAGAGAGGAGATCCTTCCTGAAGGACAACCATCTCTACAGCAATCCACCAATCAGGCCTGTATGGTAGAGTGGCCCGACGGAAGCCACTCCTTAGTAAAAAGCACATGGCAACCCACCTGGAGTATGCCAAAATGCACCTGAAGGACTCTCAGACCATGAGAAACAAAATTCTCTGGTCTGATGAGACAAAGATTAAACTCTTTGGCATGAATGCCAGGCATCATGTTTGGAGGAAACCAGGCACCGCTCATCACCAGGCCAATACCATCCCTACCATCCCTACAGTGAAGCATGGTGGTGGCAGCATCTTGCTGTGGGGATGTTTTTCAGAGGCAGGAACAGGGAGACTAGTCAGGATAGAGGGAAAGATGAATGCAGCAATGTACAGAGACATCCTGGATGAAAACCTTCTCCAGAGCACTCTTGACCTCAGACTGGGGTGACGGTTCATCTTTCAGCAGGACAACCACCCTAAGCACATAGCCAAAATATCAAAGGAGTGGCTTCAGGCCAACTCTGTGAATGTCCTTGAGTGGCCCAGCCAGAGCCCAGACTTGAATCCGATTGAACACCTCTGCAGAGATCTGAAAATTGCTGTGAACTGACGCTTCATAGTGGGTAAAATATTGGAAGGAATTTTAAGGGATAGCATAGAGAATTATCTGCGGAATACTAAGTTTATTAGCAAGAGTCAGCATGGGTTTGTGAGGGACAGATTATGCAAAAGTCTTCGATACAGTGCCTCACAAGAGACTGATCATCAAATTAAGGGAACTTGGCCTAGGATATACTGTTTGTACATGGATAGGTAATTGGCTGGATAAAAAGGTACAACGAGTAGTGGTCATGGGATGTTCTCCAGATGGGCACCAGTAGTCAGCGGTATACAACAAGGGTCCGTATTTGGCCCGCTACTGTTCAATATATTTATGAATGACCTAGGAATAGGCTTGGGAAACACAGTATCAATCTTTGCAGATGATACTAAACTGTGTAAGGTAATTCATTTGGAAATAGATGTGGAGTCTCTACTGAATTACTTATTTAAACTTGAATCCTGGGCGTCTAAATGGGGAATGAGGTTCAATATTGAAAAATGCAAAGTTATGCATTTTGGGATTAAAAACAAACTTGCATCCTATTCACGTAATGGGGAAAATATAGGGGTAACAGTAGTGGAAAAAGATTTGGGGGTCCTCATAGATAATACGCTCAATAACACAGTGTCAAAATGCAGTGAAGAAGGCAACTAAAGTCCTTGCTTGTATTGAGACCAGGGACGAGGATGTAATCCTGCCGCTGTACAAAATCATTGATACGTCCACACCTGGAATATTGTGTTCAATTCTGGGCACCATATTATAAAAAGGTTTGAGGAAAGGCTAACTAGGTTAAATATGTATACTCTAGAAAAGATGCATCTAAGAGGAGATATTATTAATATCTTCAAATATGTAAAGGGTCATTACAAGGAGTTAGCAGAGGATTTGTTTATTAATAGAACTCTGTATAGGACACGTGGACACTCACTGAGGTTAGAGGAGAGAAAATTCCGTACAAAATGTAGGAAAGGGTTCTTCACGGTAAGGGCAGTAAGGGCTGTAACACACACTCCGGTTTTTCCCGGATGGCAAAAAGCCGGACAAACTTTGTCCGGCTTTTTGCCATCCGGGAGAAACCGGCAGTGTCTGTCACACAGGACGGCTTTGAGCCGTGTGTGATGCTGTGCGCATGCGCAGCATCAGACACGGCTGCAGAAGTAACCGTTGTGTGTGAAAGCTCCCCTTCACACACACGGTTCACTGGCTCCAAGGACGGCCCGGCGGCCGCCCGGCCGCCGGACCTTCCAGTGGTGAGACCCGGCTGCAACCCGGCAGCCGGGCCGGGACCGTGCAGTGTGAAGGGACCCTACCCCTCACACTGTTAACTACAATGCCGGCACGGGAAAAAGCCGTCCGGCTTTTTCCCGGCCGGCAACAACCGTGTAGTGTGTTTTAGCCCTAAGGATTTGGAACTCCCTGCCGGAGAAGGTAATAATAGTGGGCTCTGTAAATGCATTAAAAATCAGATTGGACAGCTTTCTAGCTGAAAAAAGTATCCAATGCTACAGCATTTAATATATTGACATTAAGTATCTGGGAGTTGTACGAAATATAGTTGACAATTGGTTCGAAACCATTACTTCAGATGGTGCATTATAATGTGCACAGCTAAACACAGAATACAGGTTGAACCCGATGGGCATTTCGCCTCTTTTCAGCCTCAACAACTATGTTACTATGATACTATGTTCCCATCCAACCTGATGGAGCTTGAGAGGTGCTGCAAACAGGAATGGGTGAAACTGCCCAAAGATATGTGTGCCAAGCTTGTGACATCATATTCAAAAAGACTTGAGGCTGGAATCTCTGCCAAAGGTGCATCAATAAAGTATTGAGTAAAGGCTGTGAATACTTAATACTATATGATTTCTTAGTTTTTTATTTTTAATAAATTTGCAAAAATCTCAAAAAAAACTTTTTTCACGTTGTCATTATGGGGTATTGTGTGTAGAATTTTGAGGGGGAAAATACATTTATTCCATTTTTGAATAAGGCTGTAACATAACAAAATGTGGAAAAAGTGAAGCGCTTTCAATACTTACCGGATGCACTGTATTTGCAGTCAACCAGCCTTTAAGGGTGGGATGTAATGCCGCCCAAGTTTGGTGGCTAGGCGGGATGCCAGCGTGACTTCGAACGTTTTTTTAAAGGGGCAATCACTTACAAGGCAAAACCATGCATTGTAATACCCCTTTTCCACTAGCGTAGCACGGGTCGTAGCCGTGTCGCCTGACACGGCTGCGACCCGTGCTACAGCCCCCTGCAGACAGCAATTGCCGGGTTGGTGACGCGCTAGTGACGCGGCAGGGGTGGCGCTGGGAGATCACATGTTCTCCCAGCGCCGCCCTCCCTATGCACTGTGAACAGGAGTCGTGTCGCCTCGACACGGCTCCCGTTCACACTAGACAGCTTACCGGGTTGAACACGTGTTCAACCCGGCTAGCTACCAGGGTAGGATTCCCGGATCACTTGATCCGGGAATTTGCCGGGGGACCCGTTTCCACTAGGGAAAAACACGGGTAAATGCGCGCCCCCGCGCATTTAACTGTGTTTAAAAATGCTAGTGGAAAAGGGGTATAAGTGATTGCACCTTTAAAAAAAACATCCGAGTTAGTCCGGCATCCCGCACGGTCGCCAAACTCTGGCGGCATTACACTCGGCCCAAAGTGCTATTTTGTGTAAATGTGTAATGTGACCACTGTAACATATAACAAGCATGATGTGTATTCCTTTGTAAAAGCATAAATACATTTGGATTGCGTTCTGAGTAGGCTAGTAAATGTTCCATTGAGCACAGAAGAGTCACCTGACACCCCACCATGTAATACCACTTTCATACCGTCTGAGGCGGGTTGCACTCGGGAGCCTGACATGGGAGCTCCCAGTGTGCGACCCGTCTTAATACCCCCTTTCACACCGCAGACTGCAACCCGACAATGGCCCTCATTCCGAGTTGATCGGTCGCAAGGCGAATTTAGCAGAGTTACACACGCTAAGCCGCCGCCTACTGGGAGTGAATCTTAGCTTCTTAAAATTGCGACCGATGTATGCGCAATATTGCGATTACTAACTACTTAGCAGTTTCAGAGTAGCTTCAGACTTACTCTGCCTGTGCGATCAGTTCAGTGCTTGTCGTTCCTGGTTGACGTCACAAACACACCCAGCGTTCGCCCAGGCACTCCCACCGTTTCTCCAGCCACTCCTGCGTTTTTTCCGGAAACGGTAGCGTTTTCAGCCACACGCCCCTGAAACGCTATGTTTCCGCCCAGTAACACCCATTTCCTGTCAATCACATTACGATCGCCGGAGCGAAGAAAACGCCGTGAGTAAAAATACTTTCTTCATAGTAAAGTTACTTGGCGCAGTCGCAGTGCGAACTTTGCGCATGCGTACTAAGCGGATTTTCACTGCGATGCGATGAAAAAGAACGAGCGAACAACTCGGAATGAGGGCCAATATGCCGTATTGGTGACATCGGCGGTGATGCAGCGTGGGCGGTGCTGGGAGATCGCATGATCTCCAAGCGCTGCCCGTCCACACACTGTGAACGGGAAACGGGTTGCACTGACCCGGCTCCCGTTCACACCGCACAGCGAGCCGGGTTGAACACGCGTTCAACCCTGCTTGCTAGCAGGGTTGAAATACCGGGTTGCTCAACCCAGTATATTGCCCCTGGTACCTTTCACACCGCACAGGAACACGGGTTATGCGCGCTCATGTGCCAATAACCTGTGTTCAAAGCTGCTGGTGTGAAAGGGGAATAAGCAAGGCAATGAAGATTGGGTAATTATGCTCAGTCTTTAAGTTTCTAAAGTAAAGAGCTTTACCCTGGAACCTCCATACGCGCACGCAGGGGGGGTTCCGAGTACCTAGAAACCCTCCCCATGCCGCCGGTCTATAGCGCAGCAGTTTACAGATTTTTTACATTTATTTTATTTTTGTTTAATACATTTCATTTTCCAGAGCGCGGAGTCTCAGGCAGTGTGATGAGACCCCGTGCGGCTGCAGCAGCTTCCTTACAGACGCACTGAGAGGCTGACTGCCGGAATGTAGGGGGCGCACTGCATCTCCTCTCACGCCGATCACGCAGTGGGGCTTGAGACTGCAAGAGGCACATGGTGCGCACAGTCTTCTGTGTCTTCACTCCCGGCTGCGGCACTGACTCCAGAGGTGATGTGGGTGTCATTATTTCATATTAACTGATGCTCTCCTTGGTGTGTGGGACCGGGGGAGGGATGGTTGTGGTGCCTGTCTTCTGTCTATCTGGGGGGGGAAGGGGGGTGGAGTGTAGGAGATGTTCATGGTGCCTGTGGACTGTCTATCTGGAGGGTGGGGATGGTCGTGGTTCCTGTGTGCTATCCATGTGGGGGAGGCGGTGTATGTGGTTCCTGTGTGCTATCTATGCGGGGGAGGGGGGGGTCCTGTGTGCTATCTATGTGGGGGAGGGGGTGTATGTGGTTACTGTGTGCTATCTATGTGGGGGAGGGGGGGGGGGTTCCTGTGTGCTATCTATGTGGGGGAGGGGGTGTATGTGGTACCTGTGTGCTATCTATGTGGGGGAGGGGGGGTGGTTCCTGTGTGCTATCTATGTTGGGGAGGGGGTGTATGTGGTTCCTGTGTGCTATCTATGTGGGGGAGGGGGGGGGGGGTCCTGTGTGCTATCTATGTGGGGGAGGGGGTGTATGTGGTTCCTGTGTGCTATCTATGTGGGGGAGGGGGTTCCTGTGTGCTATCTATGTGGGGGAGGGGGTGTATGTGGTTCCTGTGTGCTATCTATGTGGGGGAGGTGGTTCCTGTGTGCTATCTATGTGGGGGAGGTGGTTCCTGTGTGCTATCTATGTGGGGGAGGGGGGGGGGGTTCTGTGTGCTATCTATGTGGGGGAGGGGGTGTATGTGGTTCCTGTGTGCTATCTATGTGGGGGAGGGGGGGGGGGTTCCTGTGTGCTATCTATGTGGGGGAGGGGGTGTATGTGGTTCCTGTGTGCTATCTATGTGGGGGAGGTGGTTCCTGTGTGCTATCTATGTGGGGGAGGGGATCCTGTGTGCTATGTGGGGGAGGGAGTTGTGGTTCCTGTGTGCTGACTGTCTATGTAGGTTCATGGTGCCTGTGCTGTCTTATCTATGTGTGGGGGGGAGGGTGGGTTGTGGTGCCTGTGTGCTGGCTGTCTATCCATGTGGGGGGTGGTCATGGTGCTTATTTGCTGTCTATCTGTCACAACTGAGGGTTTTGGCTGACAGGAGAAAGCCTCAGTTGTAGGGGCTGAGAGGAACTTAAACCGGGGAGGTTTAATCAGACCCCTGGACATGTAAGTGTTAAAAGGAAACCCGAAGGTGTGACCATGACAACCAGGTAAAAGTCAAAATAAAAGTTTATTAACAGACTCTGTGTAAACAAACAGCATTCAAGGTAAATAATGGCAATGATAAATAATATGATTCCTGGAGCACTCTGACCATGAAATGGTTACACAGGACACTGGTAGGTTAAGAACAGTTGTTAAAGTCCTTAGATGGAATAACCTTACCAGGCCTGGCTGTAGTAGTGAAGATATCCAAGGAACATGCCAGTAGATGGAACAGATGAAGCTGGTAACTTGAATCAGCTGTTGTAATTGCTGGACGGAACCAGCCAGGTGGTAAGACACGGAGTGGATGCGGAATGGAATCAGCCAGATGATAAAGTCACTGAATGAATGCTGGGTGGAACCAGCCAGGTGATGAAACACGGAGTGAATGTAGTAAGATGCTAGGGAGCGTGGAAACAGAGGAGTTGAAGGATGATTACCGGTGATAGTGGATACTGCTGGAAGCAGATGAAATAGCTGGAAGCTGGAAACTGGATCAGCCACGGAGGACTGCAGAGTCAGGCTGCACCGCAGGATGGTAGGCAGGTGCGGGTCTCTTTAGTGGATGCTGGAGGCAGGAGCTGGAACCTGGAAACACAACCACAGGAGAGAGACTGGAACAAGGTATGACAAACAAAGCACTGACCATTTCCTGGCCCAGGCACAGGATACTTATACCTGCAGCAATGCAGGCATTGGCTGGGCAATTATGCAGATTTCCAGAGGCAGTGGATTGGAGGAACTGAGACATGTGATTAGATCCAACATGGCTGCGCCCATGTTAGAACTTGGAGGGAAAACTGGCTTGGGAAACCATGTGGAAACATAACTGTAATGGCGGCGCCGGCCACAGAGGACAGGAGACGCCAGACTGACAAATGTATGTTGAGACTCGTGGATGACAACAGAGGCCGCGGCAGGCATGGAACACCACACTGACAACCTGCACCTATAACACAGGAGCGGCGGCGGAGGCCGCAAAGAACGGGAGACGCCATGCAGGATTCAAACATGGCGCCGCTGTGACAGCATCTCAGCGTGACAGGAGGAATGTGCAGTATGTGGACACAGATGAGATCCGGCCTTGGAACGCTGAGCGAGCCTCAGGAGACATCTGAAAGGCAGGTAATGGCGTCCAGATACTAGAGATGAGCGGGTTCGGTTCCTCGGAATCCGAACCCGCCCGAACTTCATGTTTTTTTTCACGGGTCCGAGCGACTCGGATCTTCCCGCCTTGCTCGGTTAACCCGAGCGCGCCCGAACGTCATCATGACGCTGTCGGATTCTCGCGAGGCTCGGATTCTATCGCGAGACTCGGATTCTATATAAGGAGCCGCGCGTCGCCGCCATTTTCACTCGTGCATTGAGATTGATAGGGAGAGGACGTGTCTGGCGTCCTCTCCATTAGAATAGAGATAGATTAGATAGAGAGAGAGAGATTGTGCAGAGTCGCAGACAGAGTTAGTTTACCACAGTCAGTGACCAGTGCAGTTGCTAGTTAACTTTTATTTAATATAATATATCCGTTCACTTCTCTCTGCTATATCCGTTCTCTGCCTGAAAAAAAAAACGATACACAGCACAGTCAGTCACACAGTGTGACTCAGTCTGTGTGCACTCAGCTCAGCCCAGTGTGCTGCACAGTCATCAATGTATAAATTAAAAGCTTATAATTAATTGTGGGGGAGACTGGGGAGCACTGCAGGTTGTTAGCAGGAGCCAGGAGTACAATTATATTAATTAACAGTGCACACTTTTGCTGCAGGAGTGGTGACCAGTGCCTGACCACCAGTATAGTATTGTTGTATACTACTAATATCTCTTTAAATATCAACCAGTCTATATTAGCAGCAGACACAGTACAGTGCGGTAGTTCACGGCTGTGGCTACCTCTGTGTCGGCACACGGCAGGCAGTCCGTCCGACCAGAATTGTATTATTTATTATTATATACCTACCACCTAACCGTGGTTTTTTTTTCATTCTTTATACCGTCATAGTGTCATCCTAATTGTTACGAGTATACTACTATCTCTTTATCAACCAGTGTACAGTGCGGTAGTTCACGGCTGTGGCTACCTCTGTGTCGGCACACGGCAGGCAGTCCGTCCGACCAGAATTGTATTATTTATTATTATATACCTACCACCTAACCGTGGTTTTTTTTTTCATTCTTTATACCGTCATAGTGTCATCCTAATTGTTACGAGTATACTACTATCTCTTTATCAACCAGTGTACAGTGCGGTAGTTCACGGCTGTGGCTACCTCTGTGTCGGCACACGGCAGGCAGTCCGTCCGACCAGAATTGTATTATTTATTATTATATACCTACCACCTAACCGTGGTTTTTTTTTTCATTCTTTATACCGTCATAGTGTCATCCTAATTGTTACGAGTATACTACTATCTCTTTATCAACCAGTGTACAGTGCGGTAGTTCACGGCTGTGGCTACCTCTGTGTCGGCACACGGCAGGCAGTCCGTCCGACCAGAATTGTATTATTTATTATTATATACCTACCACCTAACCGTGGTTTTTTTTTCATTCTTTATACCGTCATAGTGTCATCCTAATTGTTACGAGTATACTACTATCTCTTTATCAACCAGTGTACAGTGCGGTAGTTCACGGCTGTGGCTACCTCTGTGTCGGCACACGGCAGGCAGTCCGTCCGACCAGAATTGTATTATTTATTATTATATACCTACCACCTAACCGTGGTTTTTTTTTCATTCTTTATACCGTCATAGTGTCATCCTAATTGTTACGAGTATACTACTATCTCTTTATCAACCAGTGTACAGTGCGGTAGTTCACGGCTGTGGCTACCTCTGTGTCGGCACACGGCAGGCAGTCCGTCCGACCAGAATTGTATTATTTATTATTATATACCTACCACCTAACCGTGGTTTTTTTTTTCATTCTTTATACCGTCATAGTGTCATCCTAATTGTTACGAGTATACTACTATCTCTTTATCAACCAGTGTACAGTGCGGTAGTTCACGGCTGTGGCTACCTCTGTGTCGGCACACGGCAGGCAGTCCGTCCGACCAGAATTGTATTATTTATTATTATATACCTACCACCTAACCGTGGTTTTTTTTTTCATTCTTTATACCGTCATAGTGTCATCCTAATTGTTACGAGTATACTACTATCTCTTTATCAACCAGTGTACAGTGCGGTAGTTCACGGCTGTGGCTACCTCTGTGTCGGCACACGGCAGGCAGTCCGTCCGACCAGAATTGTATTATTTATTATTATATACCTACCACCTAACCGTGGTTTTTTTTTTCATTCTTTATACCGTCATAGTGTCATCCTAATTGTTACGAGTATACTACTATCTCTTTATCAACCAGTGTACAGTGCGGTAGTTCACGGCTGTGGCTACCTCTGTGTCGGCACACGGCAGGCAGTCCGTCCGACCAGAATTGTATTATTTATTATTATATACCTACCACCTAACCGTGGTTTTTCTTTTCATTCTTTATACCGTCATAGTGTCATCCTAATTGTTACGAGTATACTACTATCTCTTTATCAACCAGTGTACAGTGCGGTAGTTCACGGCTGTGGCTACCTCTGTGTCGGCAGTCGGCAGGCAGTCCGTCCATCCATAATTGTATTATTATTATAATATATACCACCTAACCGTGGTTTTTTTTTCATTCTTTATACCGTCGTCATAGTGTCATACTAGTTGTTACGAGTATACTACTATCTCTTTATCAACCAGTGTACAGTGCGGTAGTTCACGGCTGTGGCTACCTCTGTGTCGGCAGTCGGCAGGCAGTCCGTCCATCCATAATTGTATTATTATTATAATATATACCACCTAACCGTGGTTTTTTTTTCATTCTTTATACCGTCGTCATAGTGTCATACTAGTTGTTACGAGTATACTACTATCTCTTTATCAACCAGTGTACAGTGCGGTAGTTCACGGCTGTGGCTACCTCTGTGTCGGCAGTCGGCAGGCAGTCCGTCCATCCATAATTGTATTATTATTATAATATATACCACCTAACCGTGGTTTTTTTTCCATTCTTTATACCGTCGTCATAGTGTCATACTAGTTGTTACGAGTATACTACTATCTCTTTATCAACCAGTGTACAGTGCGGTAGTTCACGGCTGTGGCTACCTCTGTGTCGGCAGTCGGCAGGCAGTCCGTCCATCCATAATTGTATTATTATTATAATATATACCACCTAACCGTGGTTTTTTTATACCACCTAACCGTGGCAGTCCGTCCATAATTGTATACTAGTATCCAATCCATCCATCTCCATTGTTTACCTGAGGTGCCTTTTAGTTCTGCCTATAAAATATGGAGAACAAAAAAGTTGAGGTTCCAAAATTAGGGAAAGATCAAGATCCACTTCCACCTCGTGCTGAAGCTGCTGCCACTAGTCATGGCCGAGACGATGAAATGCCAGCAACGTCGTCTGCCAAGGCCGATGCCCAATGTCATAGTACAGAGCATGTCAAATCCAAAACACCAAATATCAGAAAAAAAAGGACTCCAAAACCTAAAATAAAATTGTCGGAGGAGAAGCGTAAACTTGCCAATATGCCATTTACCACACGGAGTGGCAAGGAACGGCTGAGGCCCTGGCCTATGTTCATGGCTAGTGGTTCAGCTTCACATGAGGATGGAAGCACTCAGCCTCTCGCTAGAAAACTGAAAAGACTCAAGCTGGCAAAAGCACCGCAAAGAACTGTGCGTTCTTTGAAATCCCAAATCCACAAGGAGAGTCCAATTGTGTCGTTTGCGATGCCTGACCTTCCCAACACTGGACGTGAAGAGCATGCGCCTTCCACTATTTGCATGCCCCCTGCAAGTGCTGGAAGGAGCACCCGCAGTCCAGTTCCTGATAGTCAGATTGAAGATGTCAGTGTTGAAGTACACCAGGATGAGGAGGATATGGGTGTTGCTGGCGCTGGGGAGGAAATTGACCAGGAGGATTCTGATGGTGAGGTGGTTTGTTTAAGTCAGGCACCCGGGGAGACACCTGTTGTCCGTGGGAGGAATATGGCCGTTGACATGCCAGGTGAAAATACCAAAAAAATCAGCTCTTCGGTGTGGAGGTATTTCACCAGAAATGCGGACAACAGGTGTCAAGCCGTGTGTTCCCTTTGTCAAGCTGTAATAAGTAGGGGTAAGGACGTTAACCACCTCGGAACATCCTCCCTTATACGTCACCTGCAGCGCATTCATAATAAGTCAGTGACAAGTTCAAAAACTTTGGGTGACAGCGGAAGCAGTCCACTGACCAGTAAATCCCTTCCTCTTGTAACCAAGCTCACGCAAACCACCCCACCAACTCCCTCAGTGTCAATTTCCTCCTTCCCCAGGAATGCCAATAGTCCTGCAGGCCATGTCACTGGCAAGTCTGACGAATCCTTTCCTGCCTGGGATTCCTCCGATGCATCCTTGCGTGTAACGCCTACTGCTGCTGGCGCTGCTGTTGTTGCCGCTGGGAGTCGATGGTCATCCCAGAGGGGAAGTCGTAAGCCCACTTGTACTACTTCCAGTAAGCAATTGACTGTTCAACAGTCCTTTGCAAGGAAGATGAAATATCACAGCAGTCATCCTACTGCAAAGCGGATAACTGAGTCCTTGACAACTATGTTGGTGTTAGACGTGCGTCCGGTATCCGCCGTTAGTTCACAGGGAACTAGACAATTTATTGAGGCAGTGTGCCCCCGTTACCAAATACCATCTAGGTTCCACTTCTCTAGGCAGGCGATACCGAGAATGTACACGGACGTCAGAAAAAGACTCACCAGTGTCCTAAAAAATGCAGTTGTACCCAATGTCCACTTAACCACGGACATGTGGACAAGTGGAGCAGGGCAGGGTCAGGACTATATGACTGTGACAGCCCACTGGGTAGATGTATGGACTCCCGCCGCAAGAACAGCAGCGGCGGCACCAGTAGCAGCATCTCGCAAACGCCAACTCTTTCCTAGGCAGGCTACGCTTTGTATCACCGCTTTCCAGAATACGCACACAGCTGAAAACCTCTTACGGCAACTGAGGAAGATCATCGCGGAATGGCTTACCCCAATTGGACTCTCCTGTGGATTTGTGGCATCGGACAACGCCAGCAATATTGTGTGTGCATTAAATATGGGCAAATTCCAGCACGTCCCATGTTTTGCACATACCTTGAATTTGGTGGTGCAGAATT
This sequence comes from Pseudophryne corroboree, assembly GCF_028390025.1. Classification (NCBI taxonomy): domain Eukaryota; kingdom Metazoa; phylum Chordata; class Amphibia; order Anura; family Myobatrachidae; genus Pseudophryne; species Pseudophryne corroboree. The sequence continues at coordinate 61,297,408 of NC_086450.1, read as the reverse complement.
TTTTAAAAAACGACAGGGGCGTGCAAGAGATGCTGTCGGTGGCCAGAAAAATTGCGGGACACTTTCGGCGTACAGGCACCACGTACAGAAGACTGGAGCACCACCAAAAACTACTGAACCTGCCCTGCCATCATCTGAAGCAAGAAGTGGTAACGAGGTGGAATTCAACCCTCTATATGCTTCAGAGGTTGGAGGAGCAGCAAAAGGCCATTCAAGCCTATACAATTGAGCACGATATAGGAGATGGAATGCACCTGTCTCAAGTGCAGTGGAGAATGATTTCAACGTTGTGCAAGGTTCTGATGCCCTTTGAACTTGCCACACGTGAAGTCAGTTCAGACACTGCCAGCCTGAGTCAGGTCATTCCCCTCATCAGGCTTTTGCAGAAGAAGCTGGAGGCATTGAAGAAGGAGCTAACACGGAGCGATTCCGCTAGGCATGTGGGACTTGTGGATGCAGCCCTTAATTCGCTTAACAAGGATTCACGGGTGGTCAATCTGTTGAAATCAGAGCACTACATTTTGGCCACCGTGCTCGATCCTAGATTTAAAGCCTACCTTGGATCTCTCTTTCCGGCAGACACAGGTCTGCTGGGGTTGAAAGACCTGCTGGTGACAAAATTGTCAAGTCAAGCGGAACGCGACCTGTCAACATCTCCTCCTTCACATTCTCCCGCAACTGGGGGTGCGAGGAAAAGGCTCAGAATTCCGAGCCCACCCGCTGGCGGTGATGCAGGGCAGTCTGGAGCGACTGCTGATGCTGACATCTGGTCCGGACTGAAGGACCTGACAACGATTACGGACATGTCGTCTACTGTCACTGCATATGATTCTCTCAACATTGATAGAATGGTGGAGGATTATATGAGTGACCGCATCCAAGTAGGCACGTCACACAGTCCGTACTTATACTGGCAGGAAAAAGAGGCAATTTGGAGGCCCTTGCACAAACTGGCTTTATTCTACCTAAGTTGCCCTCCCACAAGTGTGTACTCCGAAAGAGTGTTTAGTGCCGCCGCTCACCTTGTCAGCAATCGGCGTACGAGGTTACATCCAGAAAATGTGGAGAAGATGATGTTCATTAAAATGAATTATAATCAATTCCTCCGCGGAGACATTGACCAGCAGCAATTGCCTCCACAAAGTACACAGGGAGCTGAGATGGTGGATTCCAGTGGGGACGAATTGATAATCTGTGAGGAGGGGGATGTACACGGTGATATATCGGAGGGTGAAGATGAGGTGGACATCTTGCCTCTGTAGAGCCAGTTTGTGCAAGGAGAGATTAATTGCTTCTTTTTTGGGGGGGGTCCAAACCAACCCGTCATATCAGTCACAGTCGTGTGGCAGACCCTGTCACTGAAATGATGGGTTGGTTAAAGTGTGCATGTCCTGTTTTGTTTATACAACATAAGGGTGGGTGGGAGGGCCCAAGGATAATTCCATCTTGCACCTCTTTTTTCTTTTCTTTTTCTTTGCATCATGTGCTGATTGGGGAGGGTTTTTTGGAAGGGACATCCTGCGTGACACTGCAGTGCCACTCCTAGATGGGCCCGGTGTTTGTGTCGGCCACTAGGGTCGCTAATCTTACTCACACAGTCAGCTACCTCATTGCGCCTCTTTTTTTCTTTGCGTCATGTGCTGTTTGGGGAGGGTTTTTTGGAAGGGACATCCTGCGTGACACTGCAGTGCCACTCCTAGATGGGCCCGGTGTTTGTGTCGGCCACTAGGGTCGCTAATCTTACTCACACAGTCAGCTACCTCATTGCGCCTCTTTTTTTCTTTGCGTCATGTGCTGTTTGGGGAGGGTTTTTTGGAAGGGACATCCTGCGTGACACTGCAGTGCCACTCCTAGATGTGCCCGGTGTTTGTGTCGGCCACTAGGGTCGCTAATCTTACTCACACAGTCAGCTACCTCATTGCGCCTCTTTTTTTCTTTGCGTCATGTGCTGTTTGGGGAGGGTTTTTTGGAAGGGCCATCCTGCGTGACACTGCAGTGCCACTCCTAGATGGGCCCGGTGTTTGTGTCGGCCACTAGGGTCGCTTATCTTACTCACACAGCGACCTCGGTGCAAATTTTAGGACTAAAAATAATATTGTGAGGTGTGATGTGTTCAGAATAGGCTGAAAATGAGTGTAAATTATGTTTTTTGAGGTTAATAATACTTTGGGATCAAAATTACCCCCAAATTCTATGATTTAAGCTGTTTTTTAGGGTTTTTTGAAAAAAACACCCGAATCCAAAACACACCCGAATCCGACAAAAAAAATTCGGTGAGGTTTTGCCAAAACGCGGTCGAACCCAAAACACGGCCGCGGAACCGAACCCAAAACCAAAACACAAAACCCGAAAAATTTCCGGCGCTCATCTCTACCAGATACCCGGATCGTGACAACACCCCCCCCCCCTTTAGGAGTGGCCCCAGGACGCTTCTTAGGCTTTAGAGGAAACTTCGAGTGGAAATTCCGGACCAAGGCAGGAGCATGGACATCAGACGCATTGGTCCAAGAGCGTTCTTCAGGACCATAGCCCTTCCAGTCAATAAGATACTGCAACTGACTGTAACGGAAACGTGAGTCCAGAATCTTGGCCACCTCATACTCGATTCCCCGTTGAGTCTGAACTTTAGGAGTTGGAGGAAGTGCAGAATGAAACCGATTCAGGATCAGCGGTTTCAACAGGGAAACGTGGAATGTCCTGGGTATTTTCAAGAAGGGAGGTAACTGGAGTCTGTAAGCAACAGGATTGATGACTTGTTCAATTTTAAAAGGACCGATGTAACGAGGAGCAAATTTCATGCTGGGAACTCTCAACCTCAAATTCTTCGTGGACAACCATACTCGATCACCCACCTTGAGAGCAGGAACCGCTCTACGCTTCCTATCGGCAAACTTCTTGTACCTAAATGAGGCTTTAAGCAGGGCTGCGCAGACATTCTTCCAGTTGTTTGAAAACTGACGCAAGGTGACATCCACTGCTGGAACAGAAGTTGCTGGAAGCGGTTGGAATTCTGGAACCTCAGGGTGAAATCCATAGTTGATGAAGAATGGTGTTGAGGAGGATGAGGAATGGTATTGATTGTTGTGGCTAAACTCGGCCCAAGGAAGGAGTTGAACCCAGTCATCTTGGGAGGAAGACACATAAATGCGGAGGAAGGCCTCCAAGTCCTGATTCACCCTCTCGGTTTGACCATTGGTCTGAGGATGGTAAGCTGTAGAAAGCTTTAACTTGACTTGGAGGGCTTGACACAAACTTCGCCAAAATTTGGCTACAAATTGTACTCCACGATCGGAGATGATCTCTTCAGGAAGACCGTGAAGTCGGAAGATCTCTTGGATAAACACTTGAGCCAACTTGGAAGCTGACGGAAGACCGGTGAGGGGTATGAAATGTGCCATCTTGGTGAACCGGTCAACTACCACCCAGATGGTATTAAACTTGTTGCATATAGGCAGATCTGTAACAAAGTCCATCGACAAATGGGTCCACGGTCGACTGGGAACAGATAATGGAACCAGTTGCCCCGGAGGCGACTGGCGGGGGACTTTGTGTTGGGCACACTTTGGGCAAGAGGCAATAAACTCCTTGACGTCCTTCTTCAGAGTTGGCCACCAGTAGGACCTAGAGATAAACTTGAGGGTTTTCTGAATGCCTGTATGTCCGGCAAAACGTGAAGCATGGTCCCAATGCATGAGCTTCTTCCTCAACACCGGCTTCACAAAACTTTTCCCTGGTGGGGGCGTAGAGTCCATCCCTACCGTGGAGAATGCCAACGGATTAATAATAAGATTTTACTTACCGATAAATCTATTTCTCGTAGTCCGTAGTGGATGCTGGGGACTCCGTCAGGACCATGGGGAATAGCGGCTCCGCAGGAGACAGGGCACAAAAGTAAAAGCTTTAGGATCAGGTGGTGTGCACTGGCTCCTCCCCCTATGACCCTCCTCCAAGCCTCAGTTAGGATACTGTGCCCGGACGAGCGTACACAATAAGGAAGGATTTTGAATCCCGGGTAAGACTCATACCAGCCACACCAATCACACTGTACAACCTGTGATCTGAACCCAGTTAACAGCATGATAACAGCGGAGCCTCTGAAAAGATGGCTCACAACAATAATAACCCGATTTTTGTAACAATAACTATGTACAAGTATTGCAGACAATCCGCACTTGGGATGGGCGCCCAGCATCCACTACGGACTACGAGAAATAGATTTATCGGTAAGTAAAATCTTATTTTCTCTGACGTCCTAGTGGATGCTGGGGACTCCGTCAGGACCATGGGGATTATACCAAAGCTCCCAAACGGGCGGGAGAGTGCGGATGACTCTGCAGCACCGAATGAGAGAACTCCAGGTCCTCTTTAGCCAGGGTATCAAATTTGTAGAATTTTACAAACGTGTTCTCCCCCGACCACGTAGCTGCTCGGCAGAGTTGTAATGCCGAGACCCCTCGGGCAGCCGCCCAGGATGAGCCCACCTTCCTTGTGGAATGGGCCTTGACAGATTTAGGCTGTGGCAGGCCTGCCACAGAATGTGCAAGTTGAAATGTGCTACAAATCCAACGAGCAATCGTCTGCTTAGAAGCAAGAGCACCCAGTTTGTTGGGTGCATACAGGATAACAGCGAGTCAGTTTTCCTGACTCCAGCCGTCCTGGAAACCTATATTTTCAGGGCCCTGACAACATCTAGCAACTTGGAGTCCTCCAAGTCCCTAGTAGCCGCAGGTACCACAATAAGCTGGTTCAGGTGAAACGCTGACACCACCTTAGGAAGAAACTGGGGACGAGTCCGCAGCTCTGCCCTGTCCGAATGGACAATCAGATATGGCTTTTGTGAGACAAAGCCGCCAATTCTGACACTCGCCTGGCCGAGGCCAGGGCCAACAGCATGGTCACTTTCCATGTGAGATATTTCAAATCCACAGATTTGAGCGGTTTAAAATGTGATTTGAGGAATCCCAGAACTACGTTGAGATCCCACAGTGCCACTGGAGGCACAAAAAGGGGGTTGTATATGCAATACTCCCTTGACAAACTTCTGGACTTCAGGAACTGAAGCCAATTCTTTCTGGAAGAAAATTGACAGGGCCGAAATTTGAACCTTAATGGACCCCAATTTGAGGCCCATAGACACTCCTGTTTGCAGGAAATGCAGGAATCGACCGAGTTGAAATTTCTTCGTGGGGCCTTCCTGGCCTCACACCACGCAACATATTTTCGCCACATGTGGTGATAATGTTTTGCGGTCACCTCCTTCCTGGATTTGACCAGGGTAGGAATGACCTCTTCCGGAATGCCTTTTTCCCTTAGGATCTGGCGTTCCACTGCCATGCCGTCAAACGCAGCCGCGGTAAGTCTTGGAACAGACCTGGTACTTGCTGAAGCAAGTCCCTTCTTAGCGGCAGAGGCCATGAGTCCTCTGTGAGCATTTCTTGAAGTTCCGGGTGCCACGTCCTTCTTGGCCAATCCGGAGCCACGAGTATAGTTCTTACTCCTCTACGTCTTATAATTCTCAGTACCTTGGTTATGAGAAGCAGAGGAGGGAACACATACACCAACTGGTACACCCACGGTGTTACCAGAACGTCCACAGATATTGCTTGAGGGTCTCTTGACCTGGCGCAATACCTGTCCAGTTTTTTGTTCAGGCGGGACGCCATCATGTCCACCTTTGGTCTTTCCCAACGGTTCACAATCATGTGGAATACTTCCCGATGAAGTCCCCACTCTCCCGGGTGGAGGTCGTGCCTGCTGAGGAAGTCTGCTTCCCAGTTGTCCACTCCCGGAATGAACACTGCTGACAGTGTTATCACATGATTTTTCGCCCAGCGAAGAATCCTTGCAGTTTCTGCCATTGCCCTCCTGCTTCTTGTGCCGCCCTGTCTGTTTACGTGGGCGACTGCCGTGATGTTGTCCCACTGGATCAATACCGGCTGACCTTGAAGCAGAGGTCTTGCTAAGCTTAGAACATTGTAAATTGCCCTTAGCTCCAGTATATTTATGTGGAGAGAAGTCTCCAGACTTGATCACACTCCCTGGAAATTTTTTCCCTGTGTGACTGCTCCCCAGCCTCTCAGGCTGGCATCCGTGGTCACCAGGACCCAGTCCTGAATGCCGAATCTGCGGCCCTTTAGTAGATGAGCACTCTGCAGCCACCGCAGAAGAAACACCCTTGTCCTTGGAGACAGGGTTATCCGCTGATGCATCTGAAGATGCGATCCGGACCATTTTTCCAGCAGATCCCACTGAAAAGTTCTTGCGTGAAATCTACCGAATGGAATCGCTTCGTAAGAAGCCACCATTTTTCCCAGGACCCTTGTGCAATGATGCACTGACACTTTTCCTGGTTTTAGGAGGTTCCTGACTAGCTCGGATAACTCCCTGGCTTTCCTCTCCGGGAGAAACACCTTTTTCTGGACTGTGTCCAGAATCATCCCTAGGAACAGCAGACGTGTTGTCGGAAACAGCTGCGGTTTTGGAATATTTAGAATCCACCCGTGCTGTCGTAGAACTACTTGAGATAGTGCTACTCCGACCTCCAACTGTTCTCTGGACCTTGCCCCTATCAGGAGATCGTCCATTTTCTTTGAAGAAGAATCATCATTTCGGCCATTACCTTGGTAAGGACCCGGGGTGCCGTGGACAATCCAACCGGCAGCGTCTGAAACTGATAGTGACAGTTCTGTACCACTAACCTGAGGTACCCTTGGTGAGAAGGGCAAATTGGGACATGGAGGTAAGCATCCCTGATGTCCCGGGACACCATATAGTCCCCTTCTTCCTGGTTCGCTATCACTGCTCTGAGTGACTCCATCTTGATTTGAACCTTTGTATGTAAGTGTTCAAAGATTTCAGATTTAGAATAGGTCTCACCAAGCCGTCTGGCTTCAGTACCACAATATAGTGTGGAATAATACCCCTTTCCTTGTTGTAGGAGGGGTACTTTGATTATCACCTGCTGGGAATACAGCTTGTGAATTGTTTCCACTACTGCCTCCCTGTCGGAGGGAGACGTTGGTAAAGCAGACTTCAGGAACCTGCGAGGGGGAGACGTCTCGAATTTCCAATCTGTACCCCTGGGATACTACTTGTAGGATCCAGGGGTCCACTTGCGAGTGAGCCCACTGCGTGCTGAAACTCTTGAGACGACCCCCCCCACCGCACCTGAGTCCGCTTGTACGGCCCCAGCGTCATGCTGAGGACTTGGCAGAAGCGGTGGAGGGCTTCTGTTTCTGGGAATGGGCTGCCTGCTGCAGTCTTCTTCCCTTTCCTCTATCCCATGGCAGATATGACTGGCCTTTTGCCCGCTTGCCCTTATGGGGACGAAAGGACTGAGGCTGAAAAGACGTTGTCTTTTTCTCCTTTATACGGCAATACTTCCATGTGCCGTTTGGAATCTGCATCACCTGACCACTGTCGTGTCCATAAACAACTTCTGGCAGATATGGACATCGCACTTACTCTTGATGCCAGAGTGCAAATATCCCTCTGTGCATCTCGCATATATAGAAATGCATCCTTTAAATGCTCTATAGTCAATAAAATATTGTCCCTGTCAAGGGTATCAATATTTTCAGTCAGGGAATCCGACGAAGCCACCCCAGCGCTGCACATCCAGGCTGAGGCGATCGCTGGTCGCTGTATAACACCAGTATGTGTGTATATACTTTTTAGGATATTTTCCAGCCTCCTATTAGCTGGCTCCTTGAGGGCGGCCCTATCTGGAGACGGTACCACCACTTGTTTTGATAAGCGTGTGAGCGCCTTATCCACCCTAAGGGGTGTTTCCCAACGCGCCCTAACTTCTGGCGGGAAAGGGTATACCGCCAATAATTTTCTATCGGGGGAAACCCACGCATCATCACACACTTCATTTAATTTATCTGATTCAGGAAAAACTACAGGTAGTTTTTTCACACTCCACATAATACCCTTTTTTGTGGTACTTGTAGTATCAGAAATATGTAACACCTCCTTCATTGCCCTTAACAAGTAACGTGTGGCCCTAAAGGAAAATACGTTTGTTTCTTCACCGTCGACACTGGAGTCAGTGTCCGTGTCTGTGTCTGTGTCGACCGACTGAGGTAAAAGGACGTTTTAACGCCCCTGACGGTGTTTGAGACGCCTGGACAGGTACTAATTGGTTTGCCGGCCGTCTCATGTCGCCAACCGACCTTGCAGCGTGTTGACATTATCACGTAATCCCTTAAATAAGCCATCCATTCCGGTGTCGACTCCCTAGAGAGTGACATCACCATTACAGGCAATTGCTCCGCCTCCTCACCAACATCGTCCTCATACATGTCGACACACACGTACCGACACACAGCACACACACAGGGAATGCTCTGATAGAGGACAGGACCCCACTAGCCCTTTGGGGAGACAGAGGGAGAGTTTGCCAGCACACACCAAAAACGCTATAATTATACAGGGACTTTTCGGCGGGCTTCTTCTCCCGTTTTTCTGAGACCTGGCAGGGGTTAAATACATCCATATAGCCCCCAGGGGCTATATGTGATGTATTTTTAGCCAGAATAAGGTACTATCATTGCTGCCCAGGGCGCCCCCCCCAGCGCCCTGCACCCTCAGTGACCGCTGCTATGAAGTGTGCTGACAACAATGGCGCACAGCTGCAGTGCTGTGCGCTACCTCATGAAGACTGAAAAGTCTTCTGCCGCCGGTTTCTGGACCTCTTCACTTTTCGGCATCTGCAAGGGGGTCGGCGGCGCGGCTCCGGGACGAACCCCAGGGTGAGACCTGTGTTCCGACTCCCTCTGGAGCTAATGGTGTCCAGTAGCCTAAGAAGCCAATCCATCCTGCACGCAGGTGAGTTCACTTCTCTCCCCTAAGTCCCTCGATGCAGTGAGCCTGTTGCCAGCAGGACTCACTGAAAATAAAAAACCTAACAAAACTTTTACTCTAAGCAGCTCTTTAGGAGAGCCACCTAGATTGCACCCTTCTCGGCCGGGCACAAAAATCTAACTGAGGCTTGGAGGAGGGTCATAGGGGGAGGAGCCAGTGCACACCACCTGATCCTAAAGCTTTTACTTTTGTGCCCTGTCTCCTGCGGAGCCGCTATTCCCCATGGTCCCGACGGAGTCCCCAGCATCCACTAGGACGTCAGAGAAAATAGGATGCTTGTCTGAAGACTCTGACTCGTTTTCTTGCTCCCAAGAGCGGGAAAGGGCATCGGCCTTGCGATTCTGAGAGCCCGGACAGAACTGGAGTTTAAAGTCGAACCTGGAAAAGAAAAGTGCCCATCTGGCCTGACGAGGGTTAAGACATTGTGACCCTTTCAGGTATGAAAGATTCTTGTGGTCGGTAAGTATCGTGATTGAATGAGAAGCTCCCTCCAACAGATATCTCCACTCCTCTAGAGCGAGCTTGATGGCTAGCAACTCCTGGTCGCCAATGGCATAGTTGCGCTCAGCTGGGGAGAACTTCCGGGAGAAGAAACTGCAAGGATGTAGATGGCCATCTTTAGCCCTCTGGGATAACACCGCTCCTACTCCAACGGAGGAGGCATCCACCTCTAAGATGAAAGGAGAGTCGGTGTCGGGCTGTTTCAGAACTGGTGCAGAGATGAAACATTGTTTTAGAAGATGAAAAGCTTGCGTAGTTTCTTCAGACCACTTGGACGGGTTAGCACCCTTCTTGGTTAATGCAGTGATAGGCGCCACAATGGTGGAAAAGTCTCGTATGAACTTTCTGTAATAATTGGCGAACCCTAAGAACCTCTGGACCCCTTTGAGGGTTAAGGGTATCGGCCAATTCTGGATTGCTTGTAGTTTCTCAGGATCCATCTCTAGTCCGGAACCGGACACGATGTAACCTAGGAACGGAATGGATTTAACTTCAAAGACACATTTCTCCAATTTGCAATAGAGATGATTGACACGGAGACGGGACAGAACCTCCTTTACCCAGAAACGATGTTCCTCCAGATTATTGGCAAAGATGAGGATATCATCTAGATAAACCACAACATGGCGGTATAAAATGTCCCTGAAGATCTCATTCACGAAATGTTGGAAGACAGCTGGAGCGTTGCTCAATCCGAAGGGCATGACGAGGTACTCATAATGTCCATCACGGGTGTTAAAAGCGGTCTTCCACTCGTCGCCCTCACGGATCCGGATGAGATTGTAGGCACCCCTCAAATCCAACTTTGTAAAGATGGTTGCTCCGGTGACTCTATCGAAGAGCTCTGTAATCAAAGGTAAAGGATACCGGTTCTTGACGGTAATGTCGTTCAGACCTCTGTAATCGATGCACGGTCGCAGACCACCGTCCTTCTTCTTAACGAAGAAGAAGCCTGCGCCAGCTGGAGAAGAAGAAGGTCGGATAAAACCTTTCGCCAGGTTCTCTTTGATGTACTCCTCCATGGAGTGCGTCTCAGGCAGAGACAACGGGTAAGTTCGGCCTCGAGGTGGAACTTTCCCTGGAATGAGATCAATTGGGCAGTCCCATTCTCTATGAGGAGGAAGGATATCAGCAGAAGCCTTACTGAACACGTCCGTGTAGTCTTGATATGGAGGAGGTGGAACATCAGACGACCTGGGGAAAGAAGAACAAACAGGAAGCACTTTGGATAAACAAGTTTTAGCACAGGAGGGACCCCATGCTAGTATTTGCATAGTCGTCCAGTCAATCGACGGATTGTGGAGACGGAGCCATGGAAGGCCCAAAACCAGTGGATGTGTGGCTCTTGGAATCACTAGGAAGGAAATAAATTCTGCATGAAGAACTCCCACTCTCAGACGAACTGGTAGAGTCCTTAGAGAAATAACTGCGTCGAAAATCTTGCTGCCATCTACTGCAGTTAAGGAGATGGACGAAGGAAGTCTCTCGGTGGGTAGGGACCACCGTTTAACATAAGCTTCGGTTATGAAATTCCCAGCTGCTCCGGAATCAAGGAGGGCAATGACATTCCTGTAACGTTGAGCAATTTGGAGCGAGACTGGGAGATTACAATCATGAGGAGATGGAGAGGAGATCATTACTCCTAGCCGGCCCTCTCCTTGGCGAGCTAGGATTTGGAGTTTCCCGGACGTTTGGGACAAGCATTGATAATGTGAGACGGAGCTGCACAATAGAGACAGAGAGACTCAGAGAGACGTCTTCGGTGCTCAGCGGTAGATAGACGGGAACGGCCAATTTGCATGGGCTCATCCTTGGATGGAGACGGTTGACGAAGAGGAGGAGCAGAACATTTTGGAGCAGACGATCTTCCTCGCTCGGTTGCTCTCTCTCTGAAACGTAGATCAACCTTTGTGCAAAGAGAAATTAGCTCATCCAACTTAGAAGGCAAGTCTCTGGTAGCTAACTCATCCTTGATGCGTTCTGATAAGCCATGCCAGAATGCAGCATACAGGGCCTCGTCGTTCCATGCCAGTTCGGATGCCAGGATTTTGAACTGTATGAGATACTGTCCCACAGTACGTGTTCCCTGGCGTAAACGGAGAATCTCAGATGAAGCAGAGGTTACCCGGCCTGGCTCGTCGAAGATGCGCCTGAATGTTGCCACAAAGTCCGTATAAGAGGACAGCAGGGGATCAGACTTCTCCCATAAAGGTGATGCCCAGTCAAGGGCTGAGCCGCTGAGAAGGGAAATGATATAGGCAATTCTAGTACGGTCGCTGGGAAAATTGCCAGGCTGAAGCTCAAAGTGGATTTCGCATTGGTTAAGAAATCCCCTGCAGAACCTTGGAGATCCGTCAAACTTTGCTGGCGTTGGGAGATGAAGACGTGGAATGGAAATGGGTAAGGAGGGTGGGGTTACAACTGGTGTCACTGTAGTGGACGCACCGGACGTGCCAGGTCCACGAAGGGTCGTTTGAATCCCATCCAGCCGTGTAGAGAGATCCTGGAGACAGCGGATGATGTGGCCTTGTGCAGCCTCCTGATGTTCGAGTCTGGCTGCCAGTTCTTGCATCGGCCTAGCCGCTTGATCCTGGTCTCCGGCTGGATTCATATGGTCAGTGCTTACTGTCACAACTGAGGGTTTTGGCTGACAGGAGAAAGCCTCAGTTGTAGGGGCTGAGAGGAACTTAAACCGGGGAGGTTTAATCAGACCCCTGGACATGTAAGTGTTAAAAGGAAACCCGAAGGTGTGACCATGACAACCAGGTAAAAGTCAAAATAAAAGTTTATTAACAGACTCCGTGTAAACAAACAGCATTCAAGGTAAATAATGGCACTGATAAATAATATGATTCCTGGAGCACTCTGACCATGAAATGGTTACACAGGACACTGGTAGGTTAAGAACAGTTGTTAAAGTCCTTAGATGGAATAACCTTGCCAGGCCTGGCTGTAGTAGTGAAGATATCCAAGGAACATGCCAGTAGATGGAACAGATGAAGCTGGTAACTTGAATCAGCTGTTGTAATTGCTGGATGGAACCAGCCAGGTGGTAAGACACGGAGTGGATGCGGAATGGAATCAGCCAGATGATAAAGTCACTGAATGAATGCTGGTGGAACCAGCCAGGTGATGAAACACGGAGTGAATGTAGTAAGATGCTAGGGAGCGTGGAAACAGAGGAGTTGAAGGATGATTACCGGTGGTAGTGGATACTGCTGGAAGCAGATGAAATAGCTGGAAGCTGGAAGCTGGATCAGCCACGGAGGACTGCAGAGTCAGGCTGCACCGCAGGATGGTAGGCAGGTGCGGGTCTCTTTAGTGGATGCTGGAGACAGGAGCTGGAACCTGGAAACACAACCACAGGAGAGAGACTGGAACAAGGTATGACAAACAAAGCACTGACCATTTCCTGGCCCAGACACAGGATACTTATACCTGCAGCAATGCAGGCATTGGCTGGGCAATTATGCAGATTTCCAGAGGCAGTGGATTGGAGGAACTGAGACATGTGATTAGATCCAACATGGCTGCGCCCATGTTAGAACTTGGAGGGAAAACTGGCTTGGGAAACCATGTGGAAACATAACTGTAATGGCGGCGCCGGCCACAGAGGACAGGAGACGCCAGACTGATAAATGTATGCTAAAACTCGTGGATGACAACAGAGGCCGCGGCAGGCATGGAACACCACACTGACAACCTGCACCTATAACACAGGAGCGGCGGCGGAGGCCGCGGAGAACGGGAGACGCCATGCAGGATTCAAACATGGCGCCGCTGTGACAGCATCTCAGCGTGACAGGAGGAATGTGCAGTATGTGGACACAGATGAGATCCGGCCTTGGAACGCTGAGCGAGCCTCAGGAGACATCTGAAAGGCAGGTAATGGCGTCCAGATACCAGGATCGTGGGGGGGGGGCGTCATGGTGTCTGTGCGCTGGCTGTCTATCTATGTAAGGTAGGGGGGCCATAATGCCTGTGCGCTGTCTATCTTTGTGTGTGGGGGGGTGGTCGTGATGTCTGAGCGCTGGCTATCTATGTAAGGGAGGGAGGCATGGTGCCTGTGTGCTGTCTATCTTTTTTGGGGGGGGTTTTGGGGGGGTCGCGGTTCCTGTGCTGTCAGTCTATGGTGAGGGGTGGTCGTGGTGTCTGTGTGCTGGCTGTTTATCTGTGTAGGGGGAGGGGGGCGTGGTGCCTGTGTGCTGTCTGTCTTTGTGGGGGGGGGAGGGGATGGTCATGGTTCCTGTGCTGTCAGTCTATGGAGGAGGGGGGGGGGGGGGAGTAGGTCATGGTGCCTGTGCTATCTATGTAGGTGGGGTTGGCGGTCTTGGTGCCTCTGTGCTGTCTATCTTAATTTTTTATTTCATAGATCTGTAATCAGTTATTTGGAAACCCCCCTTTCAAAATCCTGCGTTTGCCACTGGCCTCCGCTGTCCTGTACAAAGGGTGAAATCACAAGACCATTAAAGGCTGTAAAACAATAATTGTAGGCGGTTTGGAGGAGATGTATCAAACCTTCAAAAGAGATAAAGTTTAGAAGTTTCCCAACCAAGCAGCTTCTGTCATTTCTTTGACCGTGCTAGATCAAGAGTAGCTAGAAGCAGATTGTTACCTACAGACAACGTCTCTTTATCTCTTGAAGGATTGATACACCTCCCCCTTAATGTTGCAGCATATAGAGTTTAGAGGGACTATAATCTCAAGCACTGCCTAAGGGTGCTTTACTGATTTTATATATGGAAAATAATAATGCAATAGATTTTGCCATTCCAAAATCTGGTTTTATCACTATGTAAAATAAGATTTTACTTACCGATAAATCTATTTCTCGTAGTCCGTAGTGGATGCTGGGGACTCCGTCAGGACCATGGGGATTAGCGGCTCCGCAGGAGACAGGGCACAAAAATAAAGCTTTAGGATCAGGTGGTGTGCACTGGCTCCTCCCCCTATGACCCTCCTCCAAGCCTCAGTTAGGATACTGTGCCCGGACGAGCGTACACAATAAGGAAGGATTTTGAATCCCGGGTAAGACTCATACCAGCCACACCAATCACACCGTACAACTTGTGATCTGAACCCAGTTAACAGTATGACAACGTAGGAGCCTCTGAACAGACGGCTCACAACAATAACAACCCGATTTCTTTGTAACAATAACTATGTACAAGTATTGCAGACAATCCGCACTTGGGATGGGCGCCCAGCATCCACTACGGACTACGAGAAATAGATTTATCGGTAAGTAAAATCTTATTTTCTCTAACGTCCTAGTGGATGCTGGGGACTCCGTCAGGACCATGGGGATTATACCAAAGCTCCCAAACGGGCGGGAGAGTGCGGATGACTCTGCAGCACCGAATGAGAGAACTCCAGGTCCTCTTTAGCCAGGGTATCAAATTTGTAGAATTTTACAAACGTGTTCTCCCCCGACCACGTAGCTGCTCGGCAGAGTTGTAATGCCGAGACCCCTCGGGCAGCCGCCCAGGATGAGCCCACCTTCCTTGTGGAATGGGCCTTGACAGATTTAGGCTGTGGCAGGCCTGCCACAGAATGTGCAAGTTGAATTGTGCTACAAATCCAACGAGCAATCGTCTGCTTAGAAGCAGGAGCACCCAGCTTGTTGGGTGCATACAGTATAAACAGCGAGTCAGATTTTCTGACTCCAGCCGTCCTTGAAATATATATTTTCAATGCCCTGACAACGTCCAGCAACTTGGAATCCTCCAAATCGCTAGTAGCCGCAGGCACCACAATAGGTTGGTTCAGGTGAAACGCTGACACCACCTTAGGCAGAAAATGAGGACGCGTCCGCAGTTCTGCCCTGTCCGAATGGAAAATCAGATATGGGCTTTTATACGATAAAGCCGCCAATTCTGACACTCTCCTGGCTGAAGCCAGGGCCAGTAGCATGGTTACTTTCCATGTAAGATATTTCAAATCCGCCGATTTGAGTGGCTCAAACCAATGGGATTTGAGAAAATCCAAAACTACATTAAGGTCCCACGGAGCCACTGGGGGCACAGCCGGGGGCTGTATATGTAGTACTCCTTTTACAAAAGTCTGGACTTCAGGAACTGAAGCCAATTCTTTCTGGAAGAAAATCGACAGGGCCGAAATTTGAACCTTAATGGACCCCAACTTGAGGCCCATAGACAATCCTGTTTGCAGGAAATGTAGGAATCGACCCAATTGAAATTCCTCCGTGGGGGCCTTCCTGGCCTCACACCACGCAACATATTTTCTCCAAATGCGGTGATAATGTTGTGCAGTCACCTCCTTCCTGGCTTTTACCAGTGTAGGAATGACCTCTTCCGGAATGCCTTTTTCCCTTAGAATTCGGCGTTCAACCGCCATGCCGTCAAACGCAGCCGCGGTAAGTCTTGGAATAGACACGGTCCCTGCTGAAGCAGGTCCCGTCTTAGAGGTAGAGGCCACGGATCTTCCGTGAGCATCTCCTGAAGTTCCGGGTACCAAGTTCTTCTTGGCCAATCCGGAGCCACGAGTATCGTTCTTACTCCCCTTTGCCGTATAATTCTCAGTACTTTTGGTATGAG